>NC_058521.1:8451706-8648521 GCF_904849725.1 Hordeum vulgare subsp. vulgare | reverse complement strand
AGCCCACGAAACTGGCCCAAACGGCAAAAACAACGAGTTTTTGCGATGTCTCGATAGTCGTGCACACGGTTCATTGAGCATAAAAAATCGACCCGGGATCCAAAACAATGCGATATAGCCCACGAAGCTGGCCCAAAACGACAAAAACACCGAGTTTTTGGGATGTCTCGTTAGCCGTGCACAGGGTTCATGGAGCATCAAAAATCGAGCCGGGTCCCCAAAACAGTGCGCTATAGCCCATGAAACTAGCTCAAAACGACAAAAACATTGAGTTTGAGATGTCTTGATAGCCGTGCGCAGGGTTCATGGAGCATCAAAAATCGACACAGGGCCCCAAAACAATGTACTATATCCCACGAAATTGTCCCAAAACAACAAAACACGAAGTTTTTGCGATGTCTCGATAGCTGTGCACAAGGTTGATGGAGCATCAAAAATCATCCCAGGACCCCAAAACAGTGCGCTATAGCCCACGAACTAGCCCGAAACAACAAAAACACCGAGTTTTTGCGACGTCTCGATAGCCGTGCACACGGTTCATGGAGGATAAAAAATCGATCGGGACCCCAAAATAGTGTGCTATAGCCCACGAAAATGGCCCGAACGACAAAAACACCGAGTTTATGTGACGTCTCGATAACCATGCACACGGTTCATGCAGCATAAAAAATTGATGCGGGACCCCAAGAAAGTGCGTTATAGCCGACGAAACTTCCCGAATTGAACAAAACAACGAGTTTTTGCGACGTCTCGATAGCCATGCAAAGGGTTCACGGAGCATCAAAAATCGACCCGGAACCCCAAAACAGTGCGCTATAGCCCACGAAACTGGCCCAAACGACAAACACAACGAGTTTTTCTGATGTCTTGATAGTCGTGCACAGGGTTCGTGGAGCATCAAAAATTGACCCGGGACACCAAAAACTATGCGCTATAGCCCAAGAAAATGGACCGAAACGACAAAAACACTGAGGTTTTCCGACGTCTAGATAGACGTGCACAGGGTTCATGGAGCATCAAAAATCGACCCGGGTCCCCAAAACAGTGCGCTATAGCCCACGAAACTCGCCCAAAACGACAAAAACATCGAGTTTCTGTGACGTCTCGATAGCCGTGCACAGGGTTCATGGAGCATCAATAATCGACCCGGGACCCCAAGAAAGTGCGCTATAGCCGACGAAACTGGCCCGAAACGACAAAAACAACGAGTTTTTGTGATGTCTCGATAGCCGTGCACACGGTTCATGGAGCGTCAAAAATCGACCTCGGACCCCAAAACAGTGCGCTATAGCCCACGTAACTGGTCCAAAACGACAAAAAACCAAGTTTTTGGGATGTCTCGATAGCTTGCACACGGTTCATCGAGCATCAAAAATCCACGCGTGAACCCAAAACAGTGCGTTATAAACCATGAAATTAGCCCGAAATGACAAAAACACCTAGTTTCTTCGACGTCTCGATAGCCGTGCACAGGGTTCATGGAGCATCAAAAATCAACACAGGGCCCCAAAACTGTGTACTATAACCCACGAACTAGCCCGAAACAACAAAAACACCAACTTTTTGCGACGTCTCGATAGCCGTGCACACGGTTGATGGCGCATAAAAAATCGACCCAGGACCCCAAAACAATGCACTATAGCCCACGAAAATGGCACGAAAAAAACACCGAGTATCTCTGACGTCTCGATAACCGTGCACACGGTACATGCAGCATAAAAAATCGATCCGGGACCCCAAGAAAGTGCGTTATAGCCGACGAATCTTGCCCGAATCGACCAGAACAATGAGTTTTTGCGACGTCTCGCTAGCCATGCAAAGGTTTCATGGAGCATAAAAAATCGACCCGGGACTCCAAAAGAGCGAGCATCAAAAATAGCCCACGAAACTGGCCCAAACGGCAAAAACAACGAGTTTTTGCGATGTCTCGATAGTCGTGCACACGGTTCATTGAGCATAAAAAATCGACCCGGGATCCAAAACAATGCGATATAGCCCACGAAGCTGGCCCAAAACGACAAAAACACCGAGTTTTTGGGATGTCTCGTTAGCCGTGCACAGGGTTCATGGAGCATCAAAAATCGAGCCGGGTCCCCAAAACAGTGCGCTATAGCCCATGAAACTAGCTCAAAACGACAAAAACATTGAGTTTGAGATGTCTTGATAGCCGTGCGCAGGGTTCATGGAGCATCAAAAATCGACACAGGGCCCCAAAACAATGTACTATATCCCACGAAATTGTCCCAAAACAACAAAACACGAAGTTTTTGCGATGTCTCGATAGCTGTGCACAAGGTTGATGGAGCATCAAAAATCATCCCAGGACCCCAAAACAGTGCGCTATAGCCCACGAACTAGCCCGAAACAACAAAAACACCGAGTTTTTGCGACGTCTCGATAGCCGTGCACACGGTTCATGGAGGATAAAAAATCGATCGGGACCCCAAAATAGTGTGCTATAGCCCACGAAAATGGCCCGAACGACAAAAACACCGAGTTTATGTGACGTCTCGATAACCATGCACACGGTTCATGCAGCATAAAAAATTGATGCGGGACCCCAAGAAAGTGCGTTATAGCCGACGAAACTTCCCGAATTGAACAAAACAACGAGTTTTTGCGACGTCTCGATAGCCATGCAAAGGGTTCACGGAGCATCAAAAATCGACCCGGAACCCCAAAACAATGCGCTATAGCCCACGAAACTGGCCCAAACGACAAAAACAACGAGTTTTTCTGATGTCTTGATAGTCGTGCACAGGGTTCGTGGAGCATCAAAAATTGACCCGGGACACCAAAAACTATGCGCTATAGCCCAAGAAAATGGACCGAAACGACAAAAACACTGAGGTTTTCCGACGTCTAGATAGACGTGCACAGGGTTCATGGAGCATCAAAAATCGACCCGGGTCCCCAAAACAGTGCGCTATAGCCCACGAAACTCGCCCAAAACGACAAAAACATCGAGTTTCTGTGACGTCTCGATAGCCGTGCACAGGGTTCATGGAGCATCAATAAGCGACCCGGGACCCCAAGAAAGTGCGCTATAGCCGACGAAACTGGCCCGAAACGACAAAAACAACGAGTTTTTGTGATGTCTCGATAGCCGTGCACACGGTTCATGGAGCGTCAAAAATCGACCTCGGACCCCAAAACAGTGCGCTATAGCCCACGTAACTGGTCCAAAACGACAAAAAACCAAGTTTTTGGGATGTCTCGATAGCTTGCACACGGTTCATCGAGCATCAAAAATCCACGCGTGAACCCAAAACAGTGCGTTATAAACCATGAAATTAGCCCGAAATGACAAAAACACCTAGTTTCTTCGACGTCTCGATAGCCGTGCACAGGGTTCATGGAGCATCAAAAATCAACACAGGGCCCCAAAACTGTGTACTATAACCCACGAACTAGCCCGAAACAACAAAAACACCAACTTTTTGCGACGTCTCGATAGCCGTGCACACGGTTGATGGCGCATAAAAAATCGACCCAGGACCCCAAAACAATGCACTATAGCCCACGAAAATGGCACGAAAAAAAACACCGAGTATCTCTGACGTCTCGATAACCGTGCACACGGTACATGCAGCATAAAAAATCGATCCGGGACCCCAAGAAAGTGCGTTATAGCCGACGAATCTTGCCCGAATCGACCAGAACAATGAGTTTTTGCGACGTCTCGCTAGCCATGCAAAGGTTTCATGGAGCATAAAAAATCGACCCGGGACTCCAAAAGAGCGAGCATCAAAAATAGCCCACGAAACTGGCCCAAACGGCAAAAACAACGAGTTTTTGCGATGTCTCGATAGTCGTGCACACGGTTCATTGAGCATAAAAAATCGACCCGGGATCCAAAACAATGCGATATAGCCCACGAAGCTGGCCCAAAACGACAAAAACACCGAGTTTTTGGGATGTCTCGTTAGCCGTGCACAGGGTTCATGGAGCATCAAAAATCGAGCCGGGTCCCCAAAACAGTGCGCTATAGCCCATGAAACTAGCTCAAAACGACAAAAACATTGAGTTTGAGATGTCTTGATAGCCGTGCGCAGGGTTCATGGAGCATCAAAAATCGACACAGGGCCCCAAAACAATGTACTATATCCCACGAAATTGTCCCAAAACAACAAAACACGAAGTTTTTGCGATGTCTCGATAGCTGTGCACAAGGTTGATGGAGCATCAAAAATCATCCCAGGACCCCAAAACAGTGCGCTATAGCCCACGAACTAGCCCGAAACAACAAAAACACCGAGTTTTTGCGACGTCTCGATAGCCGTGCACACGGTTCATGGAGGATAAAAAATTGATCGGGACCCCAAAATAGTGTGCTATAGCCCACGAAAATGGCCCGAACGACAAAAACACCGAGTTTATGTGACGTCTCGATAACCATGCACACGGTTCATGCAGCATAAAAAATTGATGCGGGACCCCAAGAAAGTGCGTTATAGCCGACGAAACTTCCCGAATTGAACAAAACAACGAGTTTTTGCGACGTCTCGATAGCCATGCAAAGGGTTCACGGAGCATCAAAAATCGACCCGGAACCCCAAAACAATGCGCTATAGCCCACGAAACTGGCCCAAACGACAAAAACAACGAGTTTTTCTGATGTCTTGATAGTCGTGCACAGGGTTCGTGGAGCATCAAAAATTGACCCGGGACACCAAAAACTATGCGCTATAGCCCAAGAAAATGGACCGAAACGACAAAAACACTGAGGTTTTCCGACGTCTAGATAGACGTGCACAGGGTTCATGGAGCATCAAAAATCGACCCGGGTCCCCAAAACAGTGCGCTATAGCCCACGAAACTCGCCCAAAACGACAAAAACATCGAGTTTCTGTGACGTCTCGATAGCCGTGCACAGGGTTCATGGAGCATCAATAAGCGACCCGGGACCCCAAGAAAGTGCGCTATAGCCGACGAAACTGGCCCGAAACGACAAAAACAACGAGTTTTTGTGATGTCTCGATAGCCGTGCACACGGTTCATGGAGCGTCAAAAATCGACCTCGGACCCCAAAACAGTGCGCTATAGCCCACGTAACTGGTCCAAAACGACAAAAAACCAAGTTTTTGGGATGTCTCGATAGCTTGCACACGGTTCATCGAGCATCAAAAATCCACGTGTGAACCCAAAACAGTGCGTTATAAACCATGAAATTAGCCCGAAATGACAAAAACACCTAGTTTCTTCGACGTCTCGATAGCCGTGCACAGGGTTCATGGAGCATCAAAAATCAACACAGGGCCCCAAAACTGTGTACTATAACCCACGAACTAGCCCGAAACAACAAAAACACCAACTTTTTGCGACGTCTCGATAGCCGTGCACACGGTTGATGGCGCATAAAAAATCGACCCAGGACCCCAAAACAATGCACTATAGCCCACGAAAATGGCACGAAAAAAAACACCGAGTATCTCTGACGTCTCGATAACCGTGCACACGGTACATGCAGCATAAAAAATCGATCCGGGACCCCAAGAAAGTGCGTTATAGCCGACGAATCTTGCCCGAATCGACCAGAACAATGAGTTTTTGCGACGTCTCGCTAGCCATGCAAAGGTTTCATGGAGCATAAAAAATCGACCCGGGACTCCAAAAGAGCGAGCATCAAAAATAGCCCACGAAACTGGCCCAAACGGCAAAAACAACGAGTTTTTGCGATGTCTCGATAGTCGTGCACACGGTTCATTGAGCATAAAAAATCGACCCGGGATCCAAAACAATGCGATATAGCCCACGAAGCTGGCCCAAAACGACAAAAACACCGAGTTTTTGGGATGTCTCATTAGCCGTGCACAGGGTTCATGGAGCATCAAAAATCGAGCCGGGTCCCCAAAACAGTGCGCTATAGCCCATGAAACTAGCTCAAAACGACAAAAACATTGAGTTTGAGATGTCTTGATAGCCGTGCGCAGGGTTCATGGAGCATCAAAAATCGACACAGGGCCCCAAAACAATGTACTATATCCCACGAAATTGTCCCAAAACAACAAAACACGAAGTTTTTGCGATGTCTCGATAGCTGTGCACAAGGTTGATGGAGCATCAAAAATCATCCCAGGACCCCAAAACAGTGCGCTATAGCCCACGAACTAGCCCGAAACAACAAAAACACCGAGTTTTTGCGACGTCTCGATAGCCGTGCACACGGTTCATGGAGGATAAAAAATCGATCGGGACCCCAAAATAGTGTGCTATAGCCCACGAAAATGGCCCGAACGACAAAAACACCGAGTTTATGTGACGTCTCGATAACCATGCACACGGTTCATGCAGCATAAAAAATTGATGCGGGACCCCAAGAAAGTGCGTTATAGCCGACGAAACTTCCCGAATTGAACAAAACAACGAGTTTTTGCGACGTCTCGATAGCCATGCAAAGGGTTCACGGAGCATCAAAAATCGACCCGGAACCCCAAAACAATGCGCTATAGCCCACGAAACTGGCCCAAACGACAAAAACAACGAGTTTTTCTGATGTCTTGATAGTCGTGCACAGGGTTCGTGGAGCATCAAAAATTGACCCGGGACACCAAAAACTATGCGCTATAGCCCAAGAAAATGGACCGAAACGACAAAAACACTGAGGTTTTCCGACGTCTAGATAGACGTGCACAGGGTTCATAGAGCATCAAAAATCGACCCGGGTCCCCAAAACAGTGCGCTATAGCCCACGAAACTCGCCCAAAACGACAAAAACATCGAGTTTCTGTGACGTCTCGATAGCCGTGCACAGGGTTCATGGAGCATCAAAAATCGACCCGGGACCCCAAGAAAGTGCGTTATAGCCGGCGAAACTGGCCCGAAACGACAAAAACAACGAGTTTTTGTGATGTCTCGATAGCCGTGCACACGGTTCATGGAGCGTCAAAAATCGACCTCGGACCCCAAAACAGTGCGCTATAGCCCACGTAATTGGTCCAAAACGACAAAAAACCAAGTTTTTGGGATGTCTCGATAGCTTGTACACGGTTCATCGAGCATCAAACATCCACGCGTGAACCCAAAACAGTGCGTTATAAACCACGAAATTAGCCCGAAATGACAAAAACACCTAGTTTCTTCGACGTCTCGATAGCCGTGCACAGGGTTCATGGAGCATCAAAAATCAACACAGGGCCCCAAAACTGTGTACTATAACCCACGAACTAGCCCGAAACAACAAAAACACCAACTTTTTGCGACGTCTCGATAGCCGTGCACACGGTTGATGGCGCATCAAAAATCGACCCAGGACCCCAAAACAATGCACTATAGCCCACGAAAATGGCACGAAAAAAACACCGAGTTTCTGTGACGTCTCGATAACCGTGCACACGGTACATGCAGCATAAAAAATCGATCCGGGACCCCAAGAAAGTGCGTTATAGCCGACGAAACTTGCCCGAATCGACAAGAACAATGAGTTTTTGCGACGTCTCGATAGCCATGCAAAGGGTTCATGGAGCATCAAAAAATCGACCCGGGACTCCAAAAGAGCGAGCATCAAAAATAGCCCACGAAACTGGCCCAAACGGCAAAAACAACGAGTTTTTGCGATGTCTCGATAGTCGTGCACAAGGTTCATTGAGCATAAAAAATCGACCCGGGATCCAAAACAATGCGATATAGCCCACGAAGCTGGCCCAAAACGACAAAAACACCGAGTTTTTGGGATGTCTCGATAGCCGTGCACAGGGTTCATGGAGCATCAAAAATCGACCCGGGTCCCCAAAACAGTGCGCTATAGCCCATGAAGCTAGCTCAAAACGACAAAAATATTGAGTTTCTGCGACGTCTTGATAGCCGTGCACAGGGTTCATGGAGCATCAAAAATCGACACAGGGCCCCAAAACAATGTACTATAACCCACGAAATTGTCCCAAAACAACAAAAACACAAAGTTTTTGCGATGTCTCGATAGCTGTGCACAAGGTTGATGGAGCATCAAAAATCACCCCAGGACCCCAAAACAGTGCGCTATAGCCCACGAACTAGCCCGAAACAACAAAAACACCGAGATTTTGCGACGTCTCGATAGCCGTGCACACGGTTCATGGAGGATCAAAAATCGATCGGGACCCCAAAATAGTGTGCTATAGCCCACGAAAATGGCCCGAACGACAAAAACACCGAGTTTATGTGACGTCTCGATAACCATGCACACGGTTCATGGAACATAAAAAATTGATGCGGGACCCCAAGAAAGTGCGTTATAGCCGACGAAACTTGCCCGAATCGAACAAAACAACGAGTTTTTGCGACGTCTCGATAGCCATGCAAAGGGTTCATGGAGAATCAAAAATCGACCCGGAACCCCAAAATAGTGCGCTATAGCCCACGAAACTGGCCCAAACGACAAAAACAACGAGTTTTTCTGATGTCTTGATAGTCGTGCACAGGGTTCGTGGAGCATCAAAAATTGACCCGGGACACCAAAACTATGCGCTATAGCCCAAGAAACTGGACTGAAACGACAAAAACACTAAGGTTTTCCGACGTCTCGATAGACGTGCACAGGGTTCATGGAGCATCAAAAATCGACCCGGGTCCCCAAAACAGTGCGCTATAGCCCATGAAACTGGCCCAAAACGACAAAAACATCGAGTTTCTGCGACGTCTCGATAGCCGTGCACAGGGTTCATGGAGCATCAAAAATCGACCCGGGACCCCAAGAATGTGCGTTATAGCCGACGAAACTGGCCCGAAACGACAAAAACAACGAGTTTTTGTGATGTCTCGATAGCCGTGCACATGGTTCATGGAGCGTCAAAAATCGACCTCGGACCCCAAAACTGTGCGCTATAGCCCACGTAACTGGTCCAAAACGACAAAAAAACCAAGTTTTTGGGATGTCTCGATAGCTTGCACACGATTCATCGAGCATCAAAAATCCACCCGGGACCCAAAACATTGCGTTATCGCCCACGAAACTGGCCGGAAACGACAAAAATAACGAGTTTCTACGACATCTTGATAGTCGTGCACACGGTTCACGGAACATAAAAAACCGAACCGGGACACCAAAACAATGATCTATAGCCCACGAAACTGGCCGAATCGACAAAAACCAAGTTTTTGCGATGTCTCGATAGTCGTGCACACGGTTTAATGGAGCATCAAAAAACGAATCGGGACCCAAAATAGTGAGCTATTGCCCATGAAACTGGCGTGAAACGACAAAACACCGTGCTTTTCTTAATAGCCGTGCATAGGGTTCGTGGAGCATCATAAATCGACCCGGGACCCGAAAATAGTGCGCTATGGCCTAAGAAACTGGCCCGAAACGACAAAAACACCGAGTTTTTGCGACGTCTCGATAGCCGTGCACAGGGTTCATGGAGCATAAAAAATCGGCTCGGCACCCCCAAAATAGTGCGCTATAGCCCACGAAACTGACCCAAAGCGACAAAAACACCGAGTTTTGGGGATGTCTCGATAGCCGTGCAAACGGTTGAGGGAGCATAAAAAATCGACCTGGGTCCCTAAAACAGTGCGCTATAGCCCATGAAATTGGCCCAAAACAAAAAAAACACCGAGTTTCTGCGACTTCTCGATAGCCGTGCATATGGTTCATGGAGCATCAAAAATCGATCTGGCACCCCAAAACAGTGCGCTCAAAACGACAAAAACACCGAGTTTTTGGGATGTCTCGATAGCCGTGCAAAAGGTTCATGGAGCATCAAAAACTAACCCGGGACCCCAAAACAGTGAGCTATAGCCCATGAAACTGGCCGAATCGACAAAAACAACGACTTTCTGCGGTGTCTCGATAGTCGTGCATATGGTTCATGGAGCATCAAAAATCGACCTAGGACCCCAAAATAGTGCGCTAGCCCACGGAACTGGCCCGAAACGACAAACACAACGAGTTTTTGCAACGTCTCGATAGCCATGCACACCGTTCACGGAGCATCGAAAATCTACCCCGGACCCCAAAACAGTTCGCCTACGAAACAGGCTCAAAACGACAAAAACGCCAAGTTTTTACATCGTCTTATAGTCGTGCACACGGTTCATGGAGCATAAAATATTGCCCCGGGACCCCAAAACCGTGCGTTAGCCCAGCAAACTACCCCGAAACGATAAAAGCACCAAGTTTCTGTGACATCTCGATATCCGTGCATAGAGTTCATGAAGAATCAAAAATCGACCCGGGACCCCAAAACAGTGTGTTATAGCATATGAAACTAGCCTGAAACAACAAAAACACCGAGTTTTTCCGTTGTCTCGACGACCATGCACAGGGTTCGTGGAGTACCAAAAATCGAGCCGGAACCCCAAAACAATGTGCTATACCCACGAAACTGGCCGAATCGATAAAAACAACAAGTTTTTGCAATGTCTCGATAGTCGAGCACACGGTTCATGGAGCATCAAAAAACGAACCGGGACCCCAAAACAGTGAGTTATAGCCGACGAAACTGGCGTGAAACGACAAAAACACCGAGTTTTTGTGTTGTCTTGATAGCCGTGCACAGAGTTCGTGGAGCATCAAAAATCGACCCGGGACACCAAAACAATGCGCTATAGCCCAAGAAACTGGCCCGAAACGACAAAAACACCGAGGTTTTGCAACGTCTCGATAACCGTGCACAAGGTTCGTGGAGCATCAAAAATCGACCCGGCAGCCCAAAACACTGCACTATAACCCACGAAACTGGCCTAAAACGCCAAAAACATCGAGTTGTTGGGATGTCTCGATAGCCATGCACACGCTTCATGGAGCGTGTAAAATCAACCCGGCTCCCCAAAATAGTGCGCTATAGCTCACGAAACTGGCCCAAAACGACAAAAACACCGAGCTTCTACGACGTCTCGATAACCGTGCACAGGGTCCATGGAGCATCAAAAATCGACCCGGGACCCCAAAACAGTGCGCTATTGCCCACGAAAATGGCCTGAACGACAAAAACACCGAGTTTCTGCGACGTCTCGATAGCCGGGCACACGGTTCATGAAGCATAAAAAATTGACCCGGGACCCTAAGAAAGTGCGTTATAGCCGACGAAACTTTCCCGAATCGACCAAAACAATGATTTTTTGTAACGTCTCGATAGCCATGTAAAGGGTTCATGGAGCATCAAAAATCGGCCCGGGACCGCAAAACAGTGCACTATATGATACGTCTCAAACGTATCTATAATTTTTGATGGTTTCAGGCTGTTATCTTGTCATCTTAAGATATTTTATGTGCCTTTTATATCTTCTTTGGGACTAACTTATTAATTCAGTGCCAAGTGCCACGAAACTGGCCCGAAACGACAAAAACAACGAGTTTTTGCGACGTCTCGATTGCCGTGCATCAAAAATCGACCTGGGACCCCAAAACAGTGCGCTAAGGCCCACGAAACTGGTCCGAAACGACAAAAACACCGAGTTTTTGGGATGTCTCGATAGCTTGCACACGGTTCGTGGAGCATCAAAAATCTACCCGTGAACCCAAAACAGTGCGCTATAAACCACGAAATTTGTCCGAAATGACAAAAACACCTAGTTTCTTCCACATCTCGATAGCCCTGCACAGGGTTTATGGAGCATCAAAAATCGACACAGGACCCCAAAACAGTGTACTATAACCCACGAAATTGTCCCAAAACAACAAAAACACCTAGTTTCTTCGATGTCTAGATAGCACTGCACAGGGTTGATGGAGCATAAAAAAATCGACCCAGGACCCCTAAACAGTGCGCTATAGCCCATGAACTAGCCCGACACAACAAAAACACCAAGTTTTTGTGGCGTCTTGATAGCCGTGCACACGGTTCATGGAGCATCAAAAATCGACCGGGACCCCAAAATAGTGCGCTATAACCCACGAAAATGGCCCGAACGACAAAAACACCGAGTTTCTGCGACGTCTCAATAGCCGCGCACACGGTTCATGTAGCATGAAAAATCGACCCGTGACCCCAAGAAAGTACGTTATAGCTGACGGAACTCGCGCGAATCGACCAAAACAACTAGTTTTTGCGACGTCTAGATAGCCATGCAAAGGGTTCATGGAGCATCAAAAATCGACCCGGGCCCCAAAACAGTGCGCTATAGCCCACGAAACTGGCCCAAACGACAAAAACAACGAGCTTTTGCGATGTCTCGATAGTCATGCACACGGTTCATTGAGCATAAAAACGACCCGGGACCCAAAACGGTGCGTTTTCGCGCACGAAACTGGCCGGGCACGACAAAAACAACGAGTTTCTGCGACATCTCAATAGTCATGTACACGGATCACGGAGCATAAAAAAACAATTCGGGACACCAAAACAACGAGCTATAGCCCACGAAACTGGCCGAATCGACAAAAACACCAAGTTTTTACGATGTCTCGATAGTCCTGCACACGGTTCATGGAGCATCGAAAAACGAACCGGGACCCCAAAACAGTGAGCTATTGCCAACGAAACTGGCGTGAAACGACAAAACACGTAGTTTTTCCGATGTCTTGATAGCCATGCATAGGGTTCGTGGAGCATCGAAAATCGACCCGGGACCCCAAAATAGTGCGCTATAGCCCAAGAAACTGGCCCAAAACGACAAAAACACCGAGTTGTTGCGACGTCTCGATAGCAGTGCATAGGGTTCATGGAGCATAAAAAATCGACACGGGACCCCAAAACAGTGCATTATAGCCCACGAAACTGGCCCAAAACGACAAAAACACTGAGTTTTGGGGATGTCTCGATAGTCGTGTACACGGTTGAGGGAGCATAAAAAATCGACCCGGGTCCCCAAAACAGTGAGCTATAGCCGAGGAAACTGGCCGAATAGACAAAAAAACGAGTTTCTACGGTGTCTCGATAGTCGCGCATATGGTTCATGGAGCATCAAAAATCGACCTAGGATCCCAAAACAGTGCGATAGCCCATGAAACTGGCCCGAAACGACAAAAATAACGAGTTTTTGCAACGTCTCGATAGCCATGCACACCGTTCATGGAGCATCGAAAATCGAGCTCGGACCCCAAAACAGTGCGCCCACGAAACACGCTCAAAACGACAAAAACGCCAACTTTTTATGTCGTCTCGATAGTCATGCACACTGTTCATGGATCATGAAAAATTGCCTCGGGACCCCAAAACTGTGCGTTAGCCCAACAAACTGGCCCGAAACGACAAAAACACCAAGTTTCTGTGACATCTCGATATCCATGCACACAGTTCATGAAGATTCAAAAATCGACCCGGGACCCCAAAACAGTGTGTTATAGCCCAAGAAACTAGTGTGAAGCAACAAAAACAATGAGTTTTTCCGATGTCTCGACGGCTGTGTAGAGGGTTCGTGGAGTATCAAAAATCGAGCCGGGACACCAAAACAGTGTGCTATAGTGTCACGCCCAAGATGCGACCCTATCCTTAATTTGGCAAGAGGGCCTCGTGAGGGATAGAAGCACATCTCTTCATTTCGCAAGAATGGATATCGTTACAAGTACATGTACTGAAAAGATGAGATATATATAGAATTGGCTTACACTCGCCACAAGCTACATCAGAGTCACATCAGTACAATACATAAACGTCATGAAGAAGAGCAGGGTCCGACTACGGACGAAAACAAACGAGAAAAGAAGAACGACGTCCATCCATGCTATCCCAGGTTGCCGGCCTGGAACCCATCCTAGATCGATGCAGAAGAAGAAGAAGAAGCAACTCCAAATGAACAATCAACGCGCTCTCGTCAAGTAACCTTTACCTGTACCTGTAACTGGTGTTGTAGTAATCTGTGAGCCATAGGGGACTCAGAAATCTCATTTCCAAAGGTATCAAGACTAGCAAAGCTTAATGGGTGAGGTAAGGTTAAGTGGTGAGGTTGCAAGAGTGGCTAAGCATATATTTGGTGGCTAAACTTACGAGTACAAGAATTAAGAGGGGGATGATCTACGCATAACGGACGTGAACTACTGATGAACAAAGAATGATCCTGAACACCTACTTATGTCAAACATTAGCCCACCGTGTCCTCTATCCGAGAAGGAACTCACGAAAGAGACAGTCATGGTTACGCACTCAGTTGGCAAGTTTTAATTAAGTTAACTTCAAGTTATCTAGAACCAGTGTTAAACAAAGTTTCCACGTTGCCACATAACCGTGGGCACGGCTTTCCGAAAAGATTTAACCCTGCAGGGGTGCTCTAACTAGCCCATCACAAATCGCCACAAGCCTCATAGAAATCCTCGATCAGGAAGCTCACAATCTCGTCGGACTCCTTAGTGGAAAACCTCAACTCTGACATTACCCAAAGCATCACCGGAATCCCTCAACTCCGTAATCACATGGAAGCAACTGAACCTGCAACTAGCAACGCTAACACCAGGTTAAGCAAGCGGTTACATAGCCAATCAGTGGTTTGCTAGCTTATGAACATGTTGAAGGTTTTCATGGCATTGTTGAGAGGCTGATATTTAACATGTGGTAGGCAACGAGACATAGCGACAGAAACGATAATACTAGCATGGCAATGATAGTAAAGGTATCTGGGGAAATGGTCATCTTGCCGGACATCCCGCTTGGAAGAAGAGTGAATCCGTGAAGTAGACGAACCGATGTAGTCGAATGGGTCCTCACAATCCGACACGCTTGCGGAACTCTATCGAGACGGAGGAAACCGGAAACAAGAATCAACACAAGATATTCACCACGGCACATGCACGACAAGATGCAATCCACATATGATGGATGATCAGCTGAATATATGCAAGTCACGGCATGTCAATTCACAACACTCAAGCACTAGACATTAAGTGAAGTTCAATATGCAACGAGTTGCATATTGACGAAACTCCACATTTAATTATTTAGTTCTATCCCGATTAGATACACGGAAATATTAAATGTGCTTAAACATGACAAGAGGTGAAGCGTAATTAAACTACCTATCTAGGCATTTTAAATGAGGTCGGAAATGACATATAGCACCTCCGAAACGACCTCACATGTTAATTTACAATTCTGTCCAGATCTGAACTAACACGTTTAATCAGTTGTTAAACAGCAAAACAAATAGGTTCACGTGATTCTACGCGTCGTTACAAGCAATTTACACATAGAGAACATCTCCAACGGAGTTACGATTCAAAAGTTACGGACACAGGATATGATGGCATGAATGCAATATGTGTGCAAATGGCATCCACAACATTTCAAAACACACAACCAGCAAGATAAAGTGAAACTACACGATATTCTAAGCAACTTTTATATAGGACACGACCAAAACGGAGGTACGATTCAAAAACTACGAACTAAACAAGAAATCACTACAAACTGCCAAAATCAACAACATAGCATTTTCTAGACCCCACAACTACGTGCTACACAAATCCAATATGCTCAACCAAGGCATGAGACGATAGAGGGCAAGAATCACTACAACATACAACTAATATCACCTAGCATGGAAGCATGGATCACTAGGGAAAGAATTCACAAAAAGGCATCTCACACACAGTTTCAGACTTAGAGAAAATAACACTTTATGAAATTGCAGTTTTCGATCAGAAGCCATATTGACAACAGCAAAACCATAACCTACAGGACTCCAAATGGCATGAAAATTCACAGCATCCTAGAGATAGCTAAAGCCTACAACTAACTCCACTGCATCAACCTCAAAAGAGCTATAGATCACCAGATAAACTCATGCAAAGACAACAACAAAATATAATATATCTCAGACTTAGAAATATTTCACCATCTCCAAATCAGCACTATTTTCTAGCAACTTGAGAGCAAGAAAACCACACCTAAACAAGGATTTCTATTGCAACCAAAATAACCAGGGGCTAGACTAAACATCCAAGGGCAACTCTCTAGTTCACAACTTAATCATAACACTCACGGATAAAATCCCACTAAATAGACAAGAGGGCAACATGGCAAAATATCACGCGAACTAACTTGCTCAAAAGCTAAAACTAAATACACAGTTAAATCCTATGCATTTTTCTACCCCGAAAACATATATAACATGAGGGGTTGCAACATGAAAATAATGCCACACATATATGCGAGAATAGGTCCAAGACACGGTATAATAAACTAGCTACGGAATCCTACAAGCAAACATACCAACGACTACTCTAAAATACATGGCAAAAGGGTTCCTAAAACATGAACATTTTATCTACGGGGTTCGGGCAATCCGGACACGCGCGAAAAATAAATACGGGCAACTATCCTATTGGGACAGCATGCAAAACTAGGCATTAGGCACGTCAAACTACTTCAAACATTTAAGCAAGTTACAGATTCGATCTACGAGAAAATCTACACAAAAACCATATACAACTCGCCTCGATCCGACTTACGGTTTAAAAGTTACATGCGTTCTAATATACGGTTTATTTCCTAAACATAACTAAATAGTTAAACGAAAAAAAACCCGAATCGGGCCGATCTCTCTCCACCAGGCCGAAACAGGGTTGGGCGCTGGTTAATTGAATCCCGCCCGGGGCGTCGGACAGGGAGGGGCTAAAGGGGTGCTCACCTCGGGCCAAAGGCCGGCCGGTTGGGAGGCGCGGTGTTGACCGCTGGCGCTGGAGCAAGGTTGGCCTCGGGGCGACGCGGGAGGCGGCCCAGCTGGGGCCGCGGGGAGGACGTCGAGCGGCAGCCTCGTCTACCTCCCGTGCTCCTCCCAAGCAGGAGGCATGGCGGCGGCGGTTGCCGACGGGAGGGGACCGGCGGCGGGGCTGGCGAGAGGATCCGGCAGGATCCGGAGCGGCCGGAGCTCGGGGAAGGATCCCCGGGCTGGATCTGGCCTGAGCCGGCCTTGAGTCGGCGGCAGACGAAGGCGGCGGCAGCGCACCAGGAGCGGGGCAGCGAGGAACGGCGAGCAGCCGAGCAGGCGAGGCGGCACGGGTTCTAGGGCGGCGGTGCCGAAACTCAGGTGGGGCTCCGGCCGGTGGTGGCTCCGGCGAGGGCACGGGCTGCTGCGCAGGGCGATGGCGGGAGGAGCGGGGCGGCTCGGGACCTACTTGGGGAAGAACGGGGCGGCAGCGGCTCGGGCCCGGGCGGGCCTGAGATGGCTCTGCGGGCCCGCAGCGTTGGGGAGAGAGAGGCTACAGGAGGAGGCTAGGGTTAGGGGTAGGTGGGCGTGGTTCCCGAGGCAGAGGGGTTGGCTTTCCAAAATAATAGAAGGAGGGTCTATTTATAGACAAAAAGGGGGGCTAGGTTTAACGAAATTTCCTTCCGGATCCAACCGTAGGGTCGGATTCGAATAATTCCGAACGCGGGAACGGTTAAGTGGCCGTCCAGAGTAGTTTACCGGAGACGAGAGGGAAAACGGGCGGCGCGGCAACGATTTTTAAAACACCGAAAGACGTCTGACGATAGACCGAATACGGTGCCGCTACGGTTGACCGTTCGGGTATCAGGCAGACTCTGATTGCGACGAAATTTGACAAGCGGCCTATCTATATTAAAATAAGACCGCACGTCAAATTCCAACCCAATCAGAGAAAGTTTTACACACACTTTTAAAACAAGGTTTTCGACGATGCCGCACGCGCGTGCGAGTGCGGTCGGGTTCAGAACAGACAACGACGAGAACCGGCAACTAACAACGGATGCAAGTTTTGAAAACTGGAAGCAAGGGAGATGTCGATGCAATACAGATGATGCGCATAATGCGATGATGATGCGACAAATAAAAATAGACACACGACGAAAACGGAATAGAAGGGGAATCTTCTGGAACGTCAGTCTCGGGCTATCACAACTCTCCTACACTACAAGAGGATCTCGCCCCGAGATCCAAGAATGAAAGGGGGAGAGGATGAGAAAGAACAAGAGGTAAAAATTTAGTCGCTTCTTTGACAAACGAGTGAAACCAACGATCCTTGAAGGTTGCAAAGAGATGAGGAATGATATGAGAAACAAGCAAGAATTCACGGAAAATTTTGGCAGCACTTCGGTAGGAAAATGGGACAAAAAATTCGATAAGATGGGAGAATTAGACAAAATTCATAACAAACAACTAAATAGAACAAGGGGACACCATGATCTTGACAGAACAAGATGATAGACCCAAAAGAGCAGCATCACAATGCCTCCGGAACAAAAGAATTAAACTAGATCATTGGGATCAAAGGAAGCATAAGAGAATGACAACTACTATCACAAGAATCTTGAAGAACACCTTGAGAATGGGTGGAAACCTTGATGAACCACCATGAAGGATCTCCTTATACAAATGAACGATACAAGGATATGAAGGAAGAAAAGAATATGATTATGACCTTGCCAAGATTTAGATGTAGCCTCACAAAGAGATACTTAATAGAACTTGGAACTTCTAAAAAGAAAGATAATCACTTGAGAAAAGAATTGATATAATGAGTCACTCCGGAAGAAGAATTCAGATTACTGTGAACAAGAATAAGAATTATGTTATGCTTATCCTTCATCAAGTTTAATTGATGACAAGCAACGGATTTAGCGTAGCACTTATTCTAGTCGAAATGATTGAGGAGAGATATGAGCACAAACTAGAAGAAATGTTGCAGGAAAAACCGGTGAGAATTGAAATGAACGCGGCAACAATGAATGAATGGAGATACATGAGAATGAAGAGATCATGAGCCACCTGAGAGAAAACTAGAACAAGGTACCAGAATAATTGAGAGACGAACGAAGAGACAACTAATGAGAAGAATTGAGGATGAAGATGAAAGCTGAGAACGAAGAATCTTCTAAAATGATGGCCTTCGGAGGATCGAGAATGAAAACAATTCAGAAAAGCACCGGATATCAAGAAAGAGATTACTCATGAATGACAACAATTCAAGATGATGGCACACAGCTGAAATGATGAATCTCCAAGAGAATGGACCAAGATTTGAGAGAAACACTCCTTCAGACTTCCAAGCTGAGAATGATGACGAGAAACACCACCAAGAATACTGAGACACTCCGGAATAAACAAGAAAGAAAGGTTGAGCCAAAGACGAGAAACAATTCAAATTGATCTTGAAGAAGGAATATGACTGACGCAAATAATTCTTACGTCCAAATTAGAGATCTCCGGAAAAGATTATAAGAGCTATATAAGATCCTGTGAAGAACCTGTGGGTTATGGGCCCACTCAAAAGAAACCACCGTTGAAAAGGTTGCTCAGAAAGGGAGATGTTGCACCGATACTAGAAAACTAGATGAGGCTGAGCACCTCGAAATAATTAAAGAATTGAAAACAAGAAACTCTGAGATATCTTCAACACTCCGAATAGAAAGGGAGGAATGAATAACAAGATAGGCTGATAAGAATTATCAACATGGGAAAGAATTAGATGATGAAAAAGGATATGATGAACACTGACAACTGAATTGAATTCAATGGAAAATTTGACAAGATTGAAAAAATATGAACATGAAGCTCCTGAGAATCTTCACAATGAACCACCGGATACGACACGGAAGAGAAGAGAGCGGAAGCAAAAATGAAATGAAATGCACTTGGATGAAATCCAATCATTGAAGAAAAGGGCGGGAGGCCGGGGAAAAAGAAATACAACTTGGGACAGATGAGATGAACTCCGGAATAAAATGAGAGAACGATCTTGCAAAATTGGAGAGGACTGAGTTCACTTGAAGAGAAGCACACCGGGTGGAAAAGAATTAACATGACGACTCCGGTTGACAAGAATTGATAAGACAATTGATTGAGCAAAAGAATTAGCATTCACATAAAAATACGAGAACAACTCTTGGAAAGGTATGAAATCACCATTTGACATCAAAGCAACTCGAATTACCATATTCAACAAAACAAAGGATGCGGCTTGCAATTAGGCAGAACAAACTCATGAGAAAGATTTCCGTTCGATATTTTCGTTGACAGGATTGCACGGGCTCGATCCTTATAGTAGCCATCAAGTGCAAGGCAGTGCACCTGACATACGAAGCGTCCCCGAGTCGTAGCAAGCTACAAGGACTCTTTAAGACAAAACGAGAACCGCTGTAAGACGACCATGAGAAAATGAATCCACTAGATGTCGAACCCCAACCTAACATCATGCCTTTGTTGGAAGATTGTCCTATAAGTAACTACTTGAATCCCACATAAGAATTCCCGAAATTTTTGGTCATGCAATCTGGTACACGGATACAAGGAGTAATATATCGCACAACTCCTATACTAACCCGTCCAATGTATCACATCCGTCAACACATAACGAGAATCTCGGACCTTCATCTACTACTGACCCTCGTGATCACAACGATACAAAGTATGGTTGTACTCCCGAACAATCTGCACCAATACTGGGGACATCGGGGTTATCTCGCCACTACTAGTATTGAAGCAATTACGAACATCCTTCGTCCTGAGATACTAAGAAATCTGAATGATAACAATGTGCTCGAGAATCCCGTGGAGCTCGACTCCCCGGAAAGAAATCAAGTCAGACATGAGCCACCAAGACAGAACTCCGTCACATCGACATCACATAGATTCCAACATATCCGCGTGATCCTAATTTTTTTTGAGTGAGAAGAGGAGTGGAATAAATTATTACGTCAAGATTCCTCAGCAGAGCATAGAAGAGGAGAAAAAAGAATCCTACTCTTCGATATATAACTAGACTCAAAGCAGTTTTTCACTAGACTCGACTCAGCCAAGTTCGATCAATCAAGGGGGCTCCCAGGTCGGTACTGCTCTGATACCAACTTGTCACGCCCAAGATGCGACCCTATCATTAATTTGGCACGAGGGCCTCATCAGGGATAAAAGCGCATCTCGTCGTTTCGCAAGAATGGATATCGTTACAAGTACATGTACTGAAAAGATGAGATATATATAGAGTTGACTTACACTCGCCACAAGCTACATCAGAGTCACATCAGTACAATACATAAACATCATGAAGGAGAGCAGGGTCCGACTACGGACGAAAACAAACGACAAAAGAAGAACGACATCCATCTTTGCTATCCCAGGCTGCCGGCCTGGAACCCATCCTAGATCGATGCAGAAGAGGAAGAAGAAGCAACTCCAAATGAACAATCAACATGCTCGCGTCAAGTAACCTTTACCGGTACCTGCAACTGGTGTTGTAGTAATCTGTGAGCCACAAGGGACTCAACAATCTCATTCCAAAGGTATCAAGACTAGCAAAGCTTAATGGGTGACGTAAGGTTAAGTGGTGAGATTGCAGCAACGGCTAAGCATATATTTGGTGGCTAAACTTACGAGTATAAGAATTAAGAGGGGGATGATCTACGCATAACGGACGTGAACTACTGATGATCAAAGAATAATCCTGAACACCTACTTACATCAAACATAACCCCACCGTCCTCTATCGAAGAAGGAACTCACGAAAGAGACAGCCACGGTTACACACTCAGTTGGCAAGTTTTAATTAAGTTAACTTCAAGTATCTAGAACCAGTGTTAAACAAAGTTTCCACGTTGCCACATAACCGCGGGCACGACTTTCCAAAAAGATTTAATCCTGCAGGGGTGCTCCAACTAGTCCATCACAAATTACCACAAGCCGCCTAGAAATCCTTGATCACGAAGCTCGCAATCTCGTCGGACTCCTTAGTGGAAAACCTCAACTCTGAGATTACCCAAAGCATCACCGGAATCCCGATGCACAAGATATCTCGTCAAAGGTAAAACTAATCCAGCAAGGCCGCCCGACGTGTCGACGATCCCGATAGGAACCGCGTACCTCGTTCTCACGACACGACATATGAGTTAGACGTTGGGATCGCTAAATCCTGGATGACCAACACTGATGCGGAGCACTGGACCGGGGTTTGATTAATTATCCTCGGGGTCCGAAAAGTCCCTATGCAATTTTATTAGGTTATTAGGCAAATGTAGTACCAAAGTTGGGCCTTGCCAGACTATCTTTAATCTAAAACAAATTATCAAGGGGGTCCCCATAACAACCCTGATCGTGTTAGGAGCGCTCAATTATGGAACATAACACCGGTAGCCGAAACTAAGGGGGCAAAGGTGGAACAAAACACCAGCCAAGAAAGGCCAAGCCTTCCACCTTTTACCAAGTATATAGGTCCATTTAATTAAATCACATATAATATGGTGATATAACAAGGAACCCATGTAATCACATGGAAGCAACTGCACTTCCAACTAGCAACGCTAACACAAGGTTAAGCAAGCGGTAACATAGCCAATCAGTGGTTTGCTAGGTTATGAACAGGTTGAAGGTTTTCATGGCATTGTTGAGAGGCTGATTATTAACATGTGGTAGGCAACGAGACATAGCGACAGATACGATAATACTAGCATGGCAATGATACTAATGGTATCTGGGGAATGGTCATCTTGCCTGAGATCCCGCTTGGAAGAAGAATAACTCCGTGAAGCAGACAAACCGATGTAGTCGAACGGGTCCTCACAATCCGACAAGCTTGCGGAACTCTATCGAGACGGAGGAAACCGGAAACAAGAATCAACACAAGATGTTCACCACGACACATGCACGACAAAATGCAAACCAGATTTGATGCATGATCAGTTGAATATATGCAAGTCACGACATGTCAATTCACAACACTCAAACACTACAC
Organism: Hordeum vulgare subsp. vulgare; assembly: GCF_904849725.1. Lineage (NCBI taxonomy): Eukaryota > Viridiplantae > Streptophyta > Magnoliopsida > Poales > Poaceae > Hordeum > Hordeum vulgare. The sequence continues at coordinate 8,625,987 of NC_058521.1, read as the reverse complement.
ATTAAGTGAAGTTTGCATATTGACAAAACTCCACGTTTAATTATTTAGTTCTATCCCGATTAGATACACGGCAATTTAAATGTGGTTAAACATGGCAAGAGGTGAAGCGTAAATAAACTACCTATCTAGGCATTTTAAACGAGGTCGGAAATGACATATAGCACCTCCGAAACGACCTCACATGTTAATTTATAATTCTGTCTAGATCTGAACTAACACATTTTATTAGTTGTTAAACAGCAAAACAAATAGGTTCATGTGATTCTACGCGTCGTTACAAGCAATTTCCACATAAAGAACATCTCCAACGAAGCTACGGTTCAAAAGTTACGGACACCGCAAGATATGATGGCATGAATGCAATATGTGTGCAAATGGCATCCACAACATTTCAAAACACACAACCAGCAAGATAAAGTGAAACTACACGAGATTCTAAGCAACTTCCATATAGGACACGACCAAAACGGAGCTACGGTTCAACAACTACGACCTAAACAAGAAATCACTACAAACTGCCAAAATCAAGCCACATAGCATTTTCTACACCCCACAACTACGAGCTACACAAATCCAATATGCTCAACCAAGGACTGAGACGATAGAGGGCAAGAAGCACTACAACATCAACACCTAGCATGGAAGCATGGATCACTAGGGAAAGAAGTCACAAAAAGGCATCTCACACACAGTTTCAGTTAAATCCTATGTATTTTTCTACCCCGAAAACATATATAACATGAGGGGTTTCAACATGAAAACAACACCACACGTATATGCGGGAATAGGTCCGAGACATTGTATAATAAACCAGCTACGAAATCCTACAAGCAAAAATACCAACGACTACTCTAAAATACATGGCAAAAGGGTTCCTAAAACATGAACATTTTATCTACGGGGTTCGGGCAATCCGGACACGCGCGAAAAATAAATACGGGCAACTATCCTATTGAGACAACACGCAAAACTAGGCATTGGGCACGTCAAACTACTTCAAATATTTATGAAAGTTAGAAATTCGTGATCTACGCAAAAATCTACACAAAAACCATATACAGCACGCCTCGATCCGACTTACGGTTTAAAAGTTACATCCGTTCTAATATACGTTTTATTTCCTGAAAATAACTAAATAGTTAAACGGAAAAAAACGAATCGGGCCGATCTCTCTCTACCAGGCCGAAACAGGGTTGGGCGCTGGCTAATTGAATCCCGCCCGGGGCGTCGGACAGGGAGGGGCTGAAGGGGTGCTCACCTCGGGCCAAAGGCCGGGGGTTGGGAGGCGCGGTGTTGGGCCGCTGGCGTTGGAGCGAGGTGGGCCTGAGGGCGACGCGGGAGGCGGCCCAGCTGGGGTCGCGGGGAGGACGTCGAGCGGCAGCCACGTCTACCTCCCGTGCTCCTCCCGAGCAGGAGGCATGGCGGCGGCGGTTGCCGATGGGAGGGGACCGGCGGCGGGGCTGGCGAGAGGATCCGGTAGGATCCGGAGCGGTCGGAGCTTGGGGAAGAATCCCCTGGCTGGATCTGGCCCGAGCCGGGCTTGATTCAGCGGCAGACGAAGGCGGCAGCGGTGCACTAGGAGCGTGGCGGCGAGGAACGGCGAGCAGGCGGGGCGGCACGGGTTCCATGGCGGCGGGGCCGAAACTCGGGTGGGGCTCCGGCCGGTGCTGGGTCTGGCGAGGGCACGGGTTGCTGCGCAGGGCGACGGCGGGAGGAGCGGGGCGGCTCGGGACTGACTTGGGGCAGAACGGGGCGGTGGCTGCTCGGGCCCGGGCGGGCCTGCGATGCGGGAGGAGGCTAGGGTTAGGGGTAGGTGGGCGCAGTTCCCGAGGCATAGGGGTTGGATGTCCAAAATAATAGGAGGAGGGCCTATTTATAGACAAAAGGGGGGCTAGGTTTAGCGAAATTTCGTTCCGGATCCAACCGTGCGGTCGGATTCGAATAATTCCGAACGCGGGAACGGTTTAGTGGCCGTGTAGAATAGTTTACCGGAGACGAGAGCGAAAACAGGCGGCGCGGCAATGATTTTTAAAACACCGAAAGACCTCCGACGATAGACCGAATACGGTGCCGCTATGGTCGACCGTTCGGGTACCAGATGAACTGTGATCGCGACGAAATTTGACAGCCGGACTATCTATATTAAAATAAGACCACACGTCTAATTCCAACCCAATGAGAGGAAGTTTTACACGCACTTTTAAAACAAGGTTTTCGACGATGCCGCGGGCGCGTGCGAGTGCGGTCGGGCTCAGAACGGACAACGACGAGAACCGACAACTAACAACGGATGCAAGTTTTGAAAACTAGCGGCAACGGAGATGCCGATGCAATGCAGATGATGCGCATAATGCGATGATGACGCGACAAATAAAAATAGACACACGACGAAAATGGAATAGAAGGGCAATCTTCTGGAACGTCGGTCTCGGGCTGTCACATATAGCCCACAAAACTGCCCCGTAACGACAAAAACAACAAGTTTTTGCGACGTCTCGATAGCTGTGCACAGGGTTCATGGAGCATCGATAATCAACCTGGGACCCCAAAACAGTGCGCTATAGCCCACGAAACTCGCTCGAAACGACAAAAACACCAAGATTTTGGGATGTCTCGATAGCTTGCACAGGGTTCATGAAGCATCAAAAATCTACCCGTGAACCCAAAAAAGTGCGCTATAAACCACGAAATTGGCCCGAAATGAAAAAACACCTAGTTTCTACGACGTCTCGATAGCCGTGCACACGATTCATGCAGCATAAAAAATCGACCCAGGACCCCAAGAAAGTGCGTTATAGCCGACGAAACTAGTCCGAATCGACGAAAACAACGAGTTTTTGCGACGTCTCAATAGCCATGTAGAGGGTTCATGGAGCATCAAAAATCGACCTGGGACCCCAAAACAGTGCACTATCGCCCACGAAACTGGACCAAACGACAAAAACAACGAATTTTCGCGATGTCTCAATAGTCATGCACACGATTCATTGAGAATAAAAAATCGCCCCGGGAACCAAAACAATGCGTTATCGCCCACGAAACTGGCATGAAACGACAAAAACAGCGAGTTTTTATGACATCTCGATAGTTGTGCACACGGGTCACGGAGCATCAAAAAATGAACCGGGACCCCAAAACAATGAGCTATAGCCCACGAAACTGGCCGAATCGGTAAAAACACCAAGTTTTTGCGATGTCCCGATAGTCGGACACCCGGTTCACGAAGCATCAAAAAACGAACCGGGACCCCAAAACAGTGAGCTATAGCCCACGAAACTGGCGTGAAACTACAAAAAGGCCGAGTTTTTCCGATATCTTGATAGCCGTGCACAGGGTTCGTGGAGCATCAAAAATCGACCAGGGACACCAAAACAGTGCGCTATAGCCCACGAAACTGGCCCGAAACGACAAAAACACCGAGTTTTTGCGATGTCTCAATAGTCGTGCACAGGGTTCATGGAGCATCAAAAATCGACCCGCCACCCCAAAACAGTACGCTATAGCCCACGAAAGTGGACCAAAACGACAAAAACACCGAGTTTTTGGTATGTCTCGATAGTTGTGGACAGTGTTCATGGAGCATCAAAAATCGACCCGGGTTCCCAAAACAGTGCGCTATAGCCCACGAAACTGGCCCAAAACGACAAAAACACCGAGTTTCTGAGACGTCACGATAGCCGCGCACATGGTTCATCGAGCATCAAAAATCGACCCGCGTTCATGGAGCATCAAACAAGTTTTCGGGATGTCTCGATATCTTGCACACGGTTCATGGAGCATAAAAAATCTATCCGTAAACCCAAAACAGTGCGCTATAAACCACAAAATTGGCTCGAAATGACAAAAACACCTAGTTTCTTCGATGTCTTGATAGCCGTGCACAGGATTCTTGGAGGATCAAAAATCGACACACGGCCCCAAAACAGTGCGCTATAGCCCACGAAACTAGCCCGAAACAACAAAAACACCGAGTTTTTGTGACGTCTTGATAGCCATGCACACGGTTCATGGAGCATAAAAAATCGGCCGGGACCCCAAAATAGTGCGCTATAGCCCACGAAACTGGCCCAAACGACAAAAACAACGAGTTTTTGCGATGTCTCGATAGTCGTGCACACGGTTCATTGAGCATACAAAATCAACCCGGGACCCAAAACAGTGCGTTATCGCCCACGAAACTGGCCGAAAACGACAAAAACAACTAGTTTCTACGACATCTCGATAGTCGTGCACACGGTTCATGGAGAATCAAAAAACGAACCGGGACCCCAAAAGAGTGAGCTATATCCCACTAAACTGGCAGAATCGACAAAAACACCAAGTTTTTGCGATGTCTCGATAGTCGTGCACAAGGTTCAAGAAGCATCAAAAAACGAACCGGGACCCCAAAATAGTGAGCTATTGCCCACGAAACTGGCGTGAAACGACAAAAACACCGAGTTTTTCCGGTGTCTTGATAGCCGTGCACAGGGTTCGTGGAGCATCAAAAATCGACCAGGGCCCCAAAATAGTGCGTTATAGCCCAAGAAACTGGCCCGAAACGACAAAAACACCGAGTTTTTGCGACGTCTCGATAGCCGTGCACAGGTTCATGGAGCATCAAAATCGACCCGGCACCCCAAAAGAGTGCGCTATAGCACACGAAACTGGCCCAAAACGACAAAATCACCGAGTTTTTGGGATGTCTCGATAGCTGTGCACACGGTTCAGGGAGCATAAAAAATCGACTCGGGTCCCCAAATCAGTGCGCTATAGCGCACGAAACTGGCCCAAAATGACAAAAACACACAGTTTCTGCGACGTCTCGATAGCCGTGCATATGGTTCATGGAGCATCACAAATCGACCCGGCACCCCAAAACAGTGCGCCAAAAACGACAAAAACACCGAGTTTTTGGGATGTCTCGATAGCCGTGCAAAGGGTTCATGGAGCATCAAAAATCGACCCGGGACCCCAAAACAGTGCGCTATAGACCACGAAATTGGCCCGAAACGACAAAAACACCGAGTTTCTACGACGTCTCGATAGTCGTGCACATGCTTAATGGAGTATCAAAAATCGACACGGGACCCAAAAACAGTGAGCTATAGCCTACGAAACTGGCCCGAAACGACAAAGACAACAAGTTTCTTTGACATCTCGATAGCCATGCAAAGGGTTCATGGTGCATCAAAAATTGACCCGGGACCCCAAAACAGAGAGCTATAGCCCACGAAACTGGCTGAAACAACAAAAACAACGAGTTTCTGCGGTGTCTCGATAGTCGTGCATATGGTTCATGGAGCATCAGAAATCGACACACGACCCCAAAACAGTGCGCTAGCCCGCGAAACTGGCCCGAAACGACAAAAATTACGAGTTTTTGCAACGTCTCGATAGCCATGCACACCGTTCATGGAGCATCGAAAATCGACCCAGGACCCCAAAAGAAAGGGCCCATGAAACATGCTCAAATCGACAAAAACGCCAGGTTTTTACGTCGTCTCGATAGTCATGCACATGGTTCAGGGAGCATAAAAAATCGCCCCGGTACCCCAAAACTGTGCGTTAGGCCTGCAAATTGGCCCGAAACGACAAAAACACCAAGTTTCTGTGACATCATGATATCCGTGCACAGAGTTCATGAAGCATCAAAAATCGACCCTGGACCCCAAAACAGTATGGCCCAAGAAACTAGCTTGAAACAACAAAAACACCGAGTTTTTCCGATGTGTCGAAGATCGTGCACAAGGTTCGTGGAGTATCAAAAATCGAGCCGGGACCCCAAAGCAGTGCGCTATGGCCCGAGAAACTGGCCCGAACCGACAAAAACACCGAGTTTTTTCGATGTCTTGATAGCCGTGCACAGGGTTCGTGGAGCATAAAAAATCGACCCGGGACCCCAAAACTGTGCGCTATAGACCACGAAATTGGCCCGAAACGACAAAAGCACCGAGTTTCTGCGACGTCTTAATAGTCGTGCACATGGCTCATGGAGCATCAAAAATCGACCCGGGACCCAAAAACAGTGAACATGGCTCATGGCCCATGAAACTGGCCCGAAACCGACAAAAACAATGAGTTTCTACGACATCTCGATAACCGTGCAAAGGGTTCACGGAGCATCGAAAATCGACCCCGGACCCAAAACAGTGCGCCCACAAAACAGGCTCAAAACGACAAAAACACCAAGTTTTTACATTGTCTCGATAATCTTGCACATGGTTCAAGGAGCATAAAAAACGACCCGGGACCCCAAAACTGTGCGTTAGCCCAGCAAACTGGCCCGAAACGACAAAAACACCAAGTTTCTATGACGTCTCGATATCCGTGCACAAAGTTCATGAAGCATCAAAAATTGACCCGGGACCCAAAAATTGTGTGTTAGCCCAAGAAACTAGCGTGAAACAACAAAAACACCGAGTTTTTCCGATGTCTCGACGACCGTGCACATGGTTTGTGGAGTATGAAAAATCGACCCGGGACACCAAAACAGTGTGCTATAGCCAACGAAACTAGCCCGAAACAACAAAAACACCGAGTTTTGTGACATCGACCCGGGACATGGAGCATAAAAAATCGACGTGGGACCCCAAAAGAGTGCCCTATAGCCCACGAAACTAGCCTGAAACAACAAAAACACCGAGTTTTTGTGACGTCTCGATAGCTGTGCACACGGTTCATGGAGCATCAAAAATCGACCTGGGACTCCAAAAGAGTGCGCTTTAGCCCACGAAAATGGCCCGAACGACAAAAAGTACGAGTTTTTGTGATGTCTCGATAGTCATGCACACGGTTGATGTAGCATCAAAAATCGACCCAGGACCCCAAGAAAGTGCGTAATAGTTGACGAAACTCGCCCTAATCGACCAAAACAACGAGTTTTTGCGACGTCTCGATAGCCATGCAAAGGGTTCATGGAGCATCAAAAAATCGAGTCGGGACCCCAAAACAGTGAGCTATAGCCCACGATCTGGCCCAAACGACAAAAAACAATGAGTTTCTGTGATGTCTCGATAGTCGTGCATGTGTGATACGTCTCCAACGTATCTATAATTTTTGATGCTTTGATGCTATTATCTTGTCAAACTTTGGATGTTTTGTATGCCTTTTATATCTTTTTTGGGACCGACCTATTAACTCAGTGCCAAGTGCCAGTTTCTATTTTTTCCATGTTTTTGACCCTTTTTCAGACAGAGTCCAAATGGAATGAAACTTTACGATGATATTTTTTGGACCAAAAGAGACCCCCGAAGGTTTGGAAGAAGGTCAGAAGAGACACGAGGGAGTCACAAGCCCCGTGAGGCGCGACCCCCCTAGGCCGCACCTACCAGGCTTGTGAGCTCCTCGTGGGCCCAACCGACATAATTCCACCGCCATAAATTCCTATAAATTCAGAAACCCCCGGAAAGAAACCTAGATCGGGAGTTCCTCCGCCGCAAGCCACTGTAGCCACCAAAAACCCATCTGGGGCACGTTCTGGTGCCCTGCGGGAGGGGAATTCGCATACGGAGGGCTTCTTCGTCAACACCATGACCTCTCCGATGATGCGTGAGTAGTTCACCATAGACCTACGGGTCCATAGCTAGTAGCTAGATGGCTTCTTCTCTCTCTTGGATCTTCAATACAAAGTTCTCCGTGATCTTCATGGAGATCTATCCGATGTAATCTTGTTTTGTGGTGTATTTGTCGAGATCCGATGAATTGTGGATTTATGATCAGATTATCTATGAATCTTATTTGAGTTTCTTCTGATCTCTTATATGCATGATTTCATATCCTTGTAATTCTCTTCAGGTTGTGGGTTTTGTTTGGCCAGCTTGATCTATGATTCTTGCAATGGGAGAAGTGCTTGGTTTTGGGTTCATACCGTGCGGTGACCTCACCCAGTGACAAAAGGGGTAGCGAGGCACACATCGTGTTGTTGCCATCAAGGGTAAAAAGGTGGGGTTTTCATCATTGGTTTGAGATTATCCCTCTACATCATGTCATCTTGCTTAAGGCGTTACTCTGTTTGTCATGAATTCAATACACTAGATGCATGCTGGATAGCGGTCGATGTGTGGAGTAATAGTAGTAGATGCAGAAAGTATCGGTCTACTTGTCTCGGACGTGATGCCTATATGTATGATCATTGCCTTAGATATCGTCATGACTTTGCATGGTTCTATCAATTGCTCGACAGTAATTTGTTCACCCATCGTAATATTTGCTATTTTGGGAGAAGCCTCTAGTGAACACTATGGCCCCGGGGTCTACTCCACACCATATTTTCAGCCTTACTCTTTTACATCGTTGCACTTTCCGCCTTCAGATCTCACTTTGCAATCAACCTTGAAGGGATTGACTACCCCTTTATAGCGTTGGGTGCAAGCTCGTTTGTGTTTGCGCAAGTACTCTGGACTTGACGAGATTCTCCTACTGGATTGATACCTTGGTTCTCAAACTGAGGGAAATACTTACTGCTCCTGTGTTGCACTAGCCTTTCCTCTTCAAGGGAAAAACCAACGCAAGCCCAGCCTCCGTCAACGTGTCAATCTCTGGCACTGTTGTTTGTTGCTGCAGCAATGTCGTTCATGTAGCATAAAAAATCAACCCAAGACCCCCAAAACAATGCACTAGCCCACGAAACTGTCCCCAAACGACAAAAAACATCGAGTTTTTGCATAGTCTCGATAGCCATGCACAGGTTTCATGGAGCATAAAAAATTGACCCCGGATCCCAAATGAGTGCGCCCACGAAATTGGCTCAAAACAAAAAAACGCCAAGTTTTGCGACATCTTGATAGTCGTGCACTAGGTTCGTGGAGCATAAAAAATCAACCCGGGACCCCAAAACTGTGCGTTAACCCAGCAAGCTGGCCCGAAACAACAAAAACACCAAGTTTCTGTGACGTCTCAATATCCGTGCACACAGTTCATGAAGCATGAAAAATCGACCCGGCACCCCAAAACAGTGTGTTATAGCCCAAGAAACTGGCGTGCAACAACAAAAACACCGAGTTTTTCCGATGTCTCGACAGTCATGCACAGGGTTCAGGGAGTATCAAAAATCGACCCCGTACCCCAAAACAGTGGGCTATAGCCCACGAAACTGGCTTGAAACGACAAAATAGCGAGTTTTTGCGACATCTCGATAGCCATGCACAAGGTTCATGGAGCATCAAGAATCGACCCGGGACCCCAAAACAGTTCGCTATAGCCCATGAAACTGGCCCGAAACTACAAAAACAAAGAGTTTTCGGGATGTATCAATAGCAGTGCACAAGGTTGATGGAGGATCAAAAATCGACCCGGGACCCCAAAACAGTGCGCTATAGCCCACGAAATTGGCCCAAAACGACAAAAACATCGAGTTTCTGCGACGTCTCCATAGCCGTGCACACGGTTCATAGAGCATCAAAATTCGACCCGGGACCCCAAAATAGTGTGCTATTAAGGATAGTAAAACCGCACCTAATCCCCGCCCTCACGGCAATTTGCGTTTTCGGCCGTCCGTTTTCATGATCTGATAGTTCTTGGCCGTTAGATCTCATCTAAAAACAATACGTCCCGCATTGGGTGTAATCTGGCCCAGCTGTCCTATGGGCTGCTACTCCTGAGGCCGAAATGAAGATTTCTGGTAAACTGGGCCGTCCGCAAGCCCATTCCAGCCCGTCCAGGAGGTCCAGTGCAGCGCTGTGTGGATCAACACAGGATGAGGATACACAGATCTGTCAGTCTACCTTCATACAACCACGATGCATGGCAATGCGGGATTGGATCGACCGCGGAGGCGCGGGATCGAGGGAAGTGGGTGCGGGATTGGATCGACCGCGGAGGTGTGTGATCGAGGGAATGGGATGCACCCTCTGGGATCTACCAGAGGCCAACGCGCAATTAGGCCGGAGGCGCGGGATGCGACTCGCCCGAGGGGATCAAGCCGCAAGACGCGATGGGAAAGGGGATCCGCTGCCGCCAGCGATTTTGCCTAACGCCATGGCTGTTCTTCGAGCGAAACCGCTGTGGTGAAGGTGTGCCGCCGTCGACACGACCACGAATACCACTACAATTCAAGGTCAGCTCCTCCCTGCATCCCAACCCTCCGATCTCTCTCCTCTTGTGACACATGTAAAGCATGCCCAAGCAGTCTTGGTTTAAGGGGTAAGTTGCATCTGATCCCCATCCTGCATGCGCTCCATTGGGTGGCTAGATTTACTCTAATATTTTAACTGGGATTTGTGGTCATTTCAATCGATTATGAAAAAGATAATCTGAATCTCACCAGATGAAGTTTAAGGTCTTGGTTGGGCGTTTGTGAGAAGTCATAAGATTGTAGTAATCCTGTCGTTGGTGGTTAGCTCAAGCTTGTGTGTTAATCAGAAAATTAATTAATCCGCTGCCGGTAACAAAAATTTTCGGTATGGTGGAAACTAACGTATTGTGTGTATATAAAAGGTTAACATATTGTGTACCCGCCTCTTGGGTGATTTTGTGGGTTGTGATATGATACGTCTCAAACGTATCTATAATTTTTTATGGTTCCATGCTATTATCTTGTCAACTTTGGATGTTTTATATGCATGAATATGCTATTTTATATCTTTTTGGGACTAACATATTAACTCAGTGCCAAGTGCCAGTTTCTGTTTTTTCCGTGTTTTGTCCCATTTTCAGACGGAGTCCAAATGGAATGAAACTTTACGATGATTTTTTTGGACCAAAAGAGACTCCCGAAGGTTTGGAAGAAGGCCAGAAGAGCCACGAGGGAGTCACAAGCCCTAACGCCGCCACCACCCCCCTAGGTGGCGCAGGGCAGGCTTGTGACCTCCTCGTGGGCCCAACTGACGCAATTCTACCGCCATAAATTCTTATAAATTCAGAAACCCCCCAAAAGAAACCTAGATCAGGAGTTCCGCCGCCGCAAGCCTCTGTAGCTACCAAAAACCAATCTGGAGCCCGTTCCAGCACCCTGTCGGAGGGGGAATCCATCTCCGGTCGCCATCTTCATCATCTCGGCGATCTCCATGACGAGGAGTGATTAGTTCTCCCTCGGGGCTGAGGGTATGTACCAGTACCTATGTGTTTGATCTCTCTCTCTCGTGTTCTTGAGATGTCTTGATCTCGATGTACGATGGGCTTTGCTACTATAGTTGGATCTTATGATGTTCTTCCCCCTCTCCCTTCTTGTAATGAATTGAGTTTCCCCTTTGGAGTTATCTTATCGGATTCAGTCTTTGAGAACACTTGATGTATGTCTTGCACGTGTCTATCTGTTGTGATCAACTTGCGGGTTTGTGACAATTGGGAACCTATGCATATGGGTTGGCACACGTGGATTCATGTGAGTACTTGATGTATGTTTTGGTGATCAACTTGCGGGTTCGTGACATTAGGAACCTATGCATAGGGGTTGGCACATGTTTTGACTCTCTGGTAGAAACTTTGGGGCACTCTTTGAAGTTCTATGTGTTGGTTGAATAGATGATTCTGAGATTGTGTGATGCATATCGTATAATCATACCCATGAATACTTGAGGTGACAATGGAGTATCTAGGTGACATTAGGGTCTCGGTTGATATGTATCTTAAGGTGTTATTCTAGTACGAACTCTATGATGGATCGAACGGAAAGAATAGCTTCGTGTTATTTTACTACGGACTCTTGAATAGATCGATCAGAAAGAATAACTTTGTGGTGGTTTCGTACCCGACAATAATCTCTTCGTTTGTTCCCCGCTATTAGTGACTTTGGAGTGACTCTTTGTTGCATGTTGAGGGCTAGTTATATGATCCAATTATGTTATCATTGTTCAGAGAACTTCACTAGCGAAAGTATGAACCCTAGGCCTTGTTTCCACGCATTGCAATACCATTCGTGCTCACTTTTACCATTTGTTACCTTGCTGTTTTTGAAATTTCAGATTACAAAAACCTATATCTACCATCCATATTGCACTTGTATCACCATCTCTTTGCCGAACTAGTGCACCTATACAACTTACCATTGTATTAGGTGTGTTGGGGACACAAGAGACTCTTTGTTATTTGGTTGTAGGGTTGCTTGAGAGAGACCATCTTCATCCTACGCCTCCCGCGGATTGATAAACCTTAGGTCACCCACTTGAGGGAAAATTGCTACTGTCCTACAACCCTCTGTACTTGGAGGCCCAACAACGTCTACAAGGAGAAGGGTGCGTAGTAGACATCATGATAGATTGCTCTAGATGATTTCTCCCCTGCAGCTTTCTAGGATTCAAGATCCCCTCATCCTTGTCAAGGACCATTATATGGATTGACCTATTATGTTGTTGACACAACTTCTCTACTTTATCTCGTATACTCTTCTGCTAGACTTTATTTATATGCACGCATATACCACATGCTTATGTTGTTATGATCGCTTCTCCATACAATTTGATCCCATAATACATGGCTATATCATGATTAAAGAGGATCTAGCACTTCAATAGTCGTAATTAAGACATACATATGTAACTACTCAAAAAGATGGAGGATCTGATCACCTTCGCATATGTCATCTCAATGTTATGTCACTTACCATCCGTTTTATTGAGAGCGATGATATTTTACAGGTATTATAATTCACTTTGATTGTAGTGTCCGTACCCGAAGTTCATCCATGGCTATTGGACTGGTTAGTACCGTTCCTACCAAGATTCACCATTCCCAATATCTACCGTGGAAGCATAATTGTTTTTTTCTTTTCTTTCAAAATAAACTGAGTATTGCATATACAACACAGCTAAGCCTTCCGTATTATTTCATTGGATGGAATTGACACCAAAAAATGACTTGCTATGTGAGAAGAATAGTAGTCTGTTAGTCAGGTAACAACCTGATGATTTCAGATATTTTGCATTCCCAGATCATGTCCATCTTAGCTCACATCAACAACTCTATTTGTCATGTTGTATATGGACATCATCTACTGGTTCTGTCAAATAAATAATAAATTCAGTTTATCCATTATACATAAGTTCTGATCTAATGGGCAGCTACTTTCTGTTAGTATACATGAAATGATATTGAGCACCTCCCCTGTTTTCATCCATGTACTATGTTCATGTACACTGATACTATATGCTTTGATCATGGATGCATAAATATGATAACAGTCCAAATATTCCATGAGAGGTTATATTTTGTGTTGGATGGATATTGTGTATAGGAAAGATAAATTTAATCTTTATTAACCTACGGTTCGATGTATAGGTGTCAGCTTTCAGTTAGTGATCTTGCTTGTGTTGTTGTGGTTCAGGTTCCTTTGCTTCAGATAAGAGCTATAAAAGAGTTAATTAACATTGACAATTAAAATGACCATTTATCATGTATGTGTATCTGCGTAGCTATTTATATTTTTATGGGAATATACATTAATTCTACTGGTTTTAGTGCTTCTGATATATTCTTCATCATGCGGGTCATTTAGGAAATTATCTCACGGACCTAGAGCAAGAAACTTAGGATCATTGTATTTTAATACATGGGTTTTTAATATACAATTGTATCTTACTGGCCTGTGAACAGTTTCTGACTCGAAACAAAATGACGGCCTGAGGCGTGTATTGAAAAGGAAATGACAATCCAAAAGGCTTGAGGGTCCTCGTATGAGCCTCAGATTTCTGTTTGTATAGTTGTCCACATATTTTCTTTTATATATTTGCTTTCAGGTTCAGGGATAATGTTCTTCTCCTTAGATATTCAGCTACAGTGGCAACATAGTATTTCTCCTCTGGCATCTGGTTCTACTTTTGATCCGACATCTCATGCTTTACCAATCTTGTTGTATTCTCATTCCCGTTGATTTGCTTATATTTTGCAATTTTTCTCTACATGCAAATTGTGGTTTTATGAACAACAGTGATGGTTTTTAATCTAGAATCATGGTTTTCTATGTCAACTTTTGTGAAACCCAAAAATTGTGCATAACATGAAAACCATTCTTATCCATTGTAAGATATCCATATTCATAAATTGAAAGGAAGACACACATTGTTCATTTTAAGTAATCCTCAAAAAAAATTTGATAGAGATTTAACCATGTATTAAAATAACAAGTTGCTTGGTAGTGTAGACCCTCCTTTTGACTCCGCACCCTTGATGCAACTTCTTATTCATGATTTGACATTTACAGAATGAAAACTTCATTCTTGATTCTACAAGATCTATTATGGAAGTGTTTCATTTGCTTCTCTTTAGTGGAAGTTTCATTTCCCGTATCTTTTAAAATCTTATATAATTTTTAGGATAATCAATGGTTTGAGATGTTCTTTGCTTTTCTACGTCGCGCTACTATGAAATGCACCATTTAGAAGGATTAATAGTTGACAATGTGAAGAATTCTTTCACGATGTTGGTCTTCAAAGTTGTGGTGACCTATGACTCAACATTGCTTGGCATTATTAATGCCCTTTATTTTTACTAATTATTTGTATATTGTAACTATACTATTTAGTTTTTCTTTATGTTGGCCCTTTTGAGAATGTTCAAATATGTAGAACAAATACACCCAGTCATTTATATATTGAAACATTATAATTTGAGTTGTTTGTTTTTCTTTTCACTTATTGTGAACCTGGCATTTTTTTATATCTTTTATCTGTCATGAGAAAGCATCTGTCAACAACCAGAATAGAGGAGAAATGCAACTATACGTGACATATATAATACTCCCTCCGTTCGAAATTACTTAATGAAGAAATGAATAAAAATGGATGTATCTAGAACTAAAATACATCTAGATACATTTATGTATCTGACTATTATTTCGGAATGGAGGAAGTATAAGTTAGGAACAAGAAAAAGAAGTAAATATCTCATCTTGTGCATAAATAAAGAGAGCGAAGAACATTATCATCCCGTTCTCCGAGCATTAGCTTTCAATACAACGATAAAATATTTTTATATTATGAAACATCGTATCATTACATTGCCAAAAGAGATGGGCGTGGCAACGCGCGCCATCCATGATCTAGTCATGTTTTACAACACTTTCATGACGCGAGCCGCTCAAATCGTCAAGCAGACCGAGTATTTAACCAAAAACCACCACAATTCTTTGAACCGTGCCTACAAACTACAACTTTACAATTTTATTTCAAAAACTACTATTTTTGTCTAATTTATGACTAAAAACATACCACATCGACTTAATGATTGATTAGCAAAATACCCTTGGCCACGCGCCCATGGCAGCGTGATTGGCCGTGCCCGTGGTCGCCCACCCTTGGCCGAGCACAGTGGCCCCGCCGTGCTTTGCAGCGGGATCCCCGCTCCCTACCCGCGTCGACGTCGTGGCCATCCGCCTGTCGCTCGTCCGTGGTCACGCCCCCGTGGCCGTGGATGTGGCCGTCCGCCCGTGGTAGCACCCGCCCGCCCTTCGCCCTGTCGCGCTCGCCCGCGGGACGCCCGACTCCCGGCCTGCGCCTCGGCCATGACCGCCCGCCCGTGGCCGCATGCCTGGTCGTGCCTGTGTCTGAGCCTAGTGGCTGCGCGCCCGTGGCCGTGCTCGTGGCCGCTCGCCCCAGGCCTCCCTGCACTCGCCCGCGGGCGGCTCGCTCCCTGCCCGTGCCTCGGTCATACCCGCCCGTGGTTGGAGTCGACGGGTGGGAGCAAGAGAGGCATGCGCCGACTGCGGCGTGGGGCTGCACTCCGGCGGTCGGACTTAACGGTCAACGAAACGACATTGACTTACGATGCCATGTCGACACTTACATGCGGGCCCGGCCTATCATAAACGCGTTTAAAATGGATAAATTAGTTGGTTTACACACATGATAGTTTTCAGTCATAAATTAGAAAAAAGTATTATTTTTTGTGACAAAATCATAAAATGATAGTTTGTAGGTACGATTCAATGAATTGTGATAGTTTTTGGTTAAATACCCAGCCAGACCACTAATCTTGCACTCCGTCCACCTTTATCTCCCCATTTTATTCCCGCTCTCCTCTCTGGTCTCCACTCTTCAGTCTCCACTCACCCCGGCCCCCGCTGGCCACTGCCTAGCTACAATGCCTCAATTCGTCTTCGTCTTCATCTTCATCCTCCTCGTCCTCCTCTCAACGTCCTCCTCCGCATCCCCCAAGCGCGAAGTCTACGCCCTTTGGAAGCTCAAGGCTTCCCTCGTCCCCAGCAACGGCTCCGCCGCACTCGCGGACTGGGACCCAACAGCGGCATCACCTGCACACTGCTCCTTCTCGGGGGTGACCTGCGACACCGGCGCCCGCGTCGTCGCCATCAACATCACGGCCCTGCCGCTGCACGGCGGGACTCTGCTGTTGGAAGTGAGAATCGAACATAGAGAGTAGGATGCGATCGAGAGAGAGTGGTTTTGCCCTTCTACTACTGCTGCATCTTTTCTGCTTAGTTCCTTTTATTCAGGTTTATAATGACCTAACTGAAAGAGAGGAAAAACAGGCGATGCCCGGGTCATGAGCGCTTCCATCCCAGCGATCCCCGCGCGCTGCACGTCTAACGACCTCGACCATCTACTTCGAGCCATCCCACGATCAAGTCAAGGCCGCGTGAAAAGCTAACAAACTACGACCGAGAAGAAACTCGGTTTATTCTAACTGAAGAAGGAAATCGACGCCCTACTAACGAAACTGAAAAACAAGCTAAGTGTCGAAACAGACGACACTGAACTTCTTCTGACGAAACTGAACTTCTTCTTATCCAGCAGCTCTTAGAGCTAATACTCTCCCCCCTAATCAGCTGCTGATGTTTACCATGCCCAGCTTCTCCCGCAGCTCCTGGAACTTCTCTCGAGGAAATGCCTTTGTGAGAATGTCAGCTAGTAACCCACGAAATTGGCCCAAAACAACAAAAACGCCAAGTTTTTGCGACGTCTTCATAGTCGTGCGCACGGTTCATGGAGCATCAAAAATCGACCCAGGATCCAAAAACAGTGTGTTATAGCCGACGAAACTCTCTCGAATGGACAAAAATAACGAGTTTTTGCGACGTCTCGATAGCCGTGCAAAGGGTTCATGGAGCATCAAAAATCGACCCGGGACCCCAAAATAGTACGCTATACCCCACGAAACTAGTCCGAATGAAAAAAAACACGAGTTTCTGTGACACCTCGATATCGGTACACACAGTTCGTGGAGTATCAAAAATTGACCCGGGACCCCAAAACGGTGTGCTATAGACTATGAAACTAGACCGAAACGACAAAGACACCGAGTTTTTAGGATGTCTCGATAGCTTGCACAGGTTCATGGAGCATCAAAAATCTACCCGTGAACCCAAAACAGTGGGATATATCCCACGAAATTGGCCCGAAACGACGAAAATGCCAAGTTTTTGCGACGTCTCAATAGTCATGCACACGGTTCATGGAGCATCAAAAGTCGACCCGAGACCCAAAAACTGGCCCGAAACGACAAAACAACGAGTTTCTACGACATCTCGATAGCCGTTCAATCAGTTCAGGGGGCATAAAAAATCGACCCAGGACCCCAAAACAGTGAGCTATAGCCCACAAAAATGGTCGAAACGACAAAAAAATCGAGTTTCTACGGTGTCTCGATAGCCGTGCATAGGGTTCATGGAGCATCAAAAATCAACCCAGGACCCCAAAACAGTGCGCTAGCCCGCAAAACTGGCCGGAAACAACAAAATCAACGAGTTTTTGCAACGTCTCGTTAGCCATGTACACGGGACCCCAAAACAATGCGCTATAGCCCACGAAACTAGCCCGAATCGACAAAAACAACGAGTTTTTGCGACGTCTCGATAGTCGTGTACGCAGTTCGTGGAGCATCAAAAATCGACCCAGGACCCCAAAACAGCGCGCTACCCACGAAACTGGCCCGAAACGACAAAAACACTGAGTTTCTGCGACATCTCAATAGCCGTGCACATGGTTCATGGAGCATAAAAAATCGACTCGGGACCACAAAACAGTGTGCTATAATCCACGAAATTGGCACGAAACGACAAAAACACCTAGTTTTCGCGACGTCTCGATAGCTATGCACAGGGTTCATGGAGGATCAAAAATCGACCCGGGACACCAAAACTGTGCGATATATCCCACGAAATTGGCCCGAAAGGACAAAAACGCCAAGTTTTTGCGACGTCTTGATAGTCATGCACACGGTTCATGGAGCATCAAAAATGGACTCGAGACCCCAAAACAGTGTGTTATAGCCCACGAAACTAGCCCGAAACGACAAAAACAACGAGTTTATACGACATCTCGATAGCCGTGCAAACGGTTCACGAAGCATCAAAAATCGACCCGGGACCCCACAACAGTGAGCTATAGCCCACGAAACTGGTCGAATCGACAAAAAAACGAGTTTCTGCGACACCTCGATATCTGTACACACGGTTCATGGAGCATCAAAAATCAAACCAGGGCCCCAAAATAGTGCGCTAGCCCACGAAACTGTCCCGAAACAACAAAATCAACGCGTTTTTGCAACGTCACGATAGCCATGTACACAGTTCATGGAGCATCAAAAATCGACCCGGGACCCAAAAAGTGCGCAATAGCCCACGAAACTGTACCCAAACGACAAAAACACCGAGATTTTGGGATGTGTCGATAGCTTGCACAGGGTTCATGGAGCATCAAAAATCTACCCGTGAACCCAAATAGTGCACTATAGACCACAAATTAGGCCCGAAACGACAAAAACACCGAGCTTTTGCGACATCTCGATAGCCGTGCACAGGGTTCATGGAGCATCAAAAATCGACCTGGGACACCAAATCAATGCGATATATCCCACGAAATTGGCCCGAAGCGACAAAAACGCCAAGTTTTTGCGACATCTTGATAGTCATGCACGCGGTTCATGGAGCATCAAAAATCACCCGGGACCCCAAAACCCGGAACGACAAAAACAGCAGGTTTCTACGATATTTCGATAGCCGTGCAAACGGTTCACGGAGCTTCAAAAATAGACCCGGGACCCCAAAACAGTGAGCTATCCCACGAAACTCGCCCATATCGACAAAAACAACGAGTTTTTGCAACGTCTCAATAGCCATGCAAAGGGTTCATGGAGCATCCAAAATCGACCCCGGACCCCAAAATAGTGCGCTATAGCCCACGAAACTAGTCCAAATGACAAAAACAATGAGTTTCCGCAACATCTCGATATTTGTACACACGGTTCATGGAGCATCAAAAATCGACTCGTGACCCCAAAACAGTGTGTATAACCCACGAAATTGAGCCGAAACAACAAAAATGCCAAGTTTTGCGATGTCTCACTACAAGAAATATGCTCATACATGAAGTTTTTTAAGATGTCGTTGATGAATTCGTCATAAATCTATGACGATTTCTTCCGAGATCGTCGTGAACCGTTTGAGGGGATCAAATCTACATATAAATTACGACGATGTGAGTCAAAAACGTCGTAACCGCATAAGATGAGATCGTCATAACTTTTACGACGACTATAAAAATGTTGTAACATGTTCTAACTATGTTGACATGTCACTCGTGGGTCCATTCTATCCCACCTCATCCATGTATTAAACTGTTTTTTATACCAATTTTCGGTTGGGCTATTTTCTTCATCTTACTTTTATATTGGGCTGGTATTTTATCCTCCATGCTTGCTAATGGGCTGGTTTGTTTTTTGTCAAAAAAGCCCACATTTTTACGATTATACTCCCTCCGTTCCTAAATATAAGTCTTTAAAGAGGTTTCATTAGTGAACTACATACGGATGTATATAAACATACTTTAGAGAGTAGATTCACTCATTTTGCTTCGTATGTAGACTCCTAGTGAAATATCTTAAAAGACTTATATTTAGGAATGGAGGCAGTAATATTTTACAAAAAAACTATCTAAAAAATAACTATCAAAACTTCCCTCCAATTCTTATCAATAAAGGAAAAAAAAATGCCCTCCCGAAACTTCCCAAAATTCCACGCGGCAAACCCGCACCCCCCGCGTGAGCAGCCAAAACTTTCGCCCACCCCCACGCCCTTTTCCTGCCTCCCTCCCGAAACAACCGCCCACCTCTCCACTTTCCCCATTCCCCGGCTCCCACCTCTCACCGGATGACGGAGACGGTCCGCGACGACGCCGGGAGTGGGGAGCGGCTCACGACGACGGTGATGACGCGGGGATAGGCGAGCGGCCCTGCCTCCCTCGCCCCACAAAATCCTCGATTCAAAACCGCGCCGCTCCAGCTCTTCTCCGCCGCGGCCCCCTCGCCTATGGCGGTGCCCCACCCTCCCGCCAAACCCGTCGTCCCCGAATCCGCCGCCTCCGACGTCGGAGGGGCGGAGGGGCGCAGGAGGAGGCCACCGGTCTGCACTCTCCTTCTCCACACCCGATCCAGATCCCTTGCAGACTCCTCCCTAGCGGCGAGATCCGGCCTCCCATGGCTTCCCTGGCGGTGAGATCCGGCCTCCGCTCCCTGGCGGCACGTGCCAGGGCCCTGCCCTGGCCCCGATCGGATGCCGCATGGCCTTCTTCGCCTACCGCCGTGCCGCGCCGCGCAGCGCTGTGCGTGATCTGAGGCCCGCGCCGCATTGACAAGAAGGGAACCCCGTCCCCGCGAGATCCCGTCAGGCGCCCTTCTCCCCGTCGACGGGGATGGTGCGGCCGGTCGGCCTCCTCGACCCGACGACGAGGCGGCATCCGTTCCTCGACCCGCGCGCTTCACCGTCGTCTCCATCGCGGCGGCCAGACCGTCATGGACTACTCGCTAGCGGCGCTGAAGATGTTCGCCTCGCAGTTGGTGGGATCCACGATGGCCCCTCCTCAGAGGGCTCCTCACCGGTGCAGATGCTCTTCGGCATCCGCTTCCAGCGCGCTTGGATCTAGGTCCCGCCCTCTCTCTCGGTCCTTTCCTTTCCTTTCCTTTGCTCTGCCCTGACGGCTCGCTGTGGCAGGCAGGGCATGGTGGTGCGCGTGGACTACAGCAGCGTCGGCGACGGGAGGCTGTTCGTGGATGACGGCTCCTGCATCACCGAGCTCATGCTCTGGCCCGCGGATGCCAAGGGCCAGCCCTGACGCCTAGGTTCTCCCAATCTCTCTGACTTTTGTCTTGCACTCTTTGACTTTTACACCATGAGTCTAGACAAAAAGGGAAGGGATCGGTGGTGCAACAACTCCTACTGCTTCTCGGTATGGGAGCATCACATCAGGGAAGCGAAAGCACGCTAAGTTACGACTTTAGGCTTCTAAATCTTAGCTTCTGTTCACCTCAAAATGCATCCCGGTTGTGCTGATATGTGTCTCTTTGCAGCATGCCCAACATGTGTTTGTGTTAATGCCTGAATGAAAAACTATGGCCACAAATTCGACTGTTAAGTGCAATCTTGACGGTCATTGTTCATTTTGATTTTCTATAAAAACTAGACCAATCCTTTTAGTTGCTTCACATATACCACATTCTATATACTTATGTATTTACACTGAGAGTTCATCCATTTATGTGTCAAAGATTCACTTTGATCTAGCACACTATGATTAGTTATTGTACGAGGAAATGTCGAGTTGCTACAAGGATAGATTTATTTTCTCATCAGCATGCTACTCTGAGCCAAGCAATCTTACTTCTTATGAACTTTAATCATCTTTTGCTCCAAGCCAAGCAATCTAGATTAAGCCAGTGATTTGCATCATGTCTTTCATGAGTCTGTAATCTCAAAAGTTGCCTCGGTTTGTTAGGTACTTTCACATCACACGTCTAATCTGAATTTGACCAAGTCTGTGCTATATGAAAAATATCCCACCTCATGCAATGGATATCTGTTTTGATTTGCTTTCTTGGTGATCACACAAATATATAGGAAATTATCATATTAGGAACTTATGCATTAATATTGCTTATATGATCCAAAAATCCTCAATGCATCACACGTGACATCTTCACACGCATGTCCATATGCAGTTGAGCAGCTATGCTGGAACATTTATTTTGATAACTGTCATTATGATTTGTGGATAGTGTCAAGATCCCAAGCATGGAACGTTAGGCAAAAACTGCTTGACATTTCTGTACATTATTATTTAGACATATTTACTACTGCTCTGTTTTTCATTAAATGAGTGTTTGAGAACTGTGTCGATCGAGACCTAGAAACTCTGTCGTTTGACAGTCCGTTTTATGGATATTTGATTAAGTCAAGCATGATTTAGACCTCACAGAATGAAATTGCTATTGGGCGAGGGATGATCGCATAAGGGGTTATGAAACACGTCTACAACTACATACACATATTTTCTGCAATGTTGTGATGTCAAAGTGGAATGCTAGTGCATGATTATGATATTCGGTACCTTTGTGTCAACAAAATTTAACACGAACCTTACTTTTTTATGCATAGTGGATCTGGTGCTGGTGCTTCACTACAAAGTACTGGAATTTTGTGGCCACTGCTAACGATAATATCATTCTTTCTGCAAGCTGCTGATACAGTATTGAAGGTAGCAAGTCTGTTAATCACTTGATTGACTAATTTCTGTACTTTAGCTTCCAGTTTTACCTGATACAACTAAAGTATGATTGTTGCAGGAAATAATATTTATAGATGTTGCGAAGAATTTGAAGGTACTGCTGTTCTCCCATAGTTGTCACCTAGCAATATTTTATTTAAGATGTAGAACTTGCTCTTTAGAAGGCATGCTTACTGTTAGCTGCTATCTTTTCATTGTGTTTGTGAGATGCCTTTCCTATTCCGATATTTTTGTTTTGATTCCAGGGTGGCTCAGTTGATCTTTTTGTCGTCAACTCGTATGGCTCTGCTTATCAAGTATGGTCCTGATTTCGACTACTATGCTTGAATCATACATAAGCCATCCATCATAATTAATGAACCTACCTTTTCAGGCTATTTTATGTGTCTCTTGTTTCCATTCTTGTCAAAGTTATGGGGTATACCGTTCCATCTACTGGCAACATACATCAGAGATGGTGCAGCCTGCTTTCTAAATATGGGCTCATTATCTGCTGGTAATTTTTCCCCAAGTTTCTGGGGCTTCTTCTCTGTCTCTTGAGTTCTCTTCGTAATATTTGCCTTGATCTTTCTGGTGCATGCAATAATTTTCTTATTGGGTCTCTTGATCACTTGTCTCAGTTTGTGGTGCTAGATGTTACTGGGGGATAAATGCAGTTATCTCTTAAGAAAAGAAGTTAATAACTGTTGATTAACTACCATGCATTATTCAGTTTCTGAAATTAGCACTTAATAAAAGAAAATGTCTTAACTTGGGTTCCTACAACTACCTTGGTTTTGCTGCAGCAGATGAGTACTGCACTCCTCGTGTTATCAAGTCACTCAAGAAATACTCTGCCAGTACTTGCAGTGCCTGAGTTGATGGTGGTAGGTAGGTGCTTGTTCTGTGATTAGTAACAAAAACTGTAGTTCCTTTGCATGCTAAAACTGTTACTTGTGTCATATATAGTACTGAAGTTCACGGCTAGAAATAGTTGTGCATCACCTAATGTTGTCTTGCAATTGCAGGAAACTCTGGCGACAGAGACCCCCATGCCTGAAGCCTATTCACTGTAGTCTCTCATGTATGGTCAAGCAATCATGCAATTCAGACAATCACCATAGTATCTTGTTTGCTAACTTAATTGCTAAAAATAAATTCTGTTTCGAACCAATCTGTCTTGAATTAAAATCAAGATAATTCTGTTATTTGATTGACCCAATCCCAAACTTATTGTTGAATTCGGCATGGTTTCTTAGATACTAGATTTTCCGTTAAGGTGTCAGATGACTAGCTTGAAGAATACAGAGCCAAAGAATTAGCTTTGCCTTGTTAAGCTAGCTCCCTTAATGTGTAATGTTTATGTCATCTCATGCCATGACAGTCACTATTCAAAATGGGGCAACCAACATCATCCGTCAGTGTGTCATTTAGTTTGCCAAATTGCATGGAGTTCGCACCTTAATACTTAAACATCCCGTGTCACAAGTACAGATGCTATCAATAATACTACAAGTGTCTTAGGTTGCTGCATGGTCATGACTGTTTTCTTAGTATTAGCATATTCCTTGCTCCACCGCCCACCTCCTCAACTCCATCAGGCAAGTACAAAGAAAACCATCCATATATAGCATCTCTTCTCTGTTGACTACCAAGTTGGGGTCATTGTTGCAACAAGAGTAAAAGTTGTGGAGATTCAACTAATCAAGATTAGCGAGATATTGTTAGAAATAATCTTAATCTAGTTACCCACCGTGTTTCTAAATATAAGCGTTTTAAGAGGTTTCAATACGGATTACATACTCTAAGATATGTGTATATACATCCGCATGTACGTAGTTCGTATTAAAATATTAAAAAATGCTTATATTTAGGAATGGAGTGAATAGTTTCTGTGTCAAACAGCTACTATTAATCGTACGTGTGTTAGTAGCAGCCTGAAATCCAGTGGTTCGTACTAGTTGTAGCTGAGTAGGTTCATGATAACAGTGTACATGTACCAAGTTCAGTTTATTTCTGAGTCTGAGAGATTTGATACTCCCTCCGATCCATACTAAGTGTCGATGTACTCCCTCGGTAAGAGATTTGAACTTCCTGCTATATGTTACTACCACTTATTTTCTGTAAGTGTTAGTACCACTGTCCTGTTGGAATTATGCCCTAGAGGCAATAATAAATATAGTTATTATTATAATTCCTGTATCAAGATAATCGTTTATTATCCATGCTATAATTGTATTGAATGAAGACTCATTTACATGTGTGGATACATAGACAAAACACTGTCCCTAGCAAGCCTCTAGTTGGCTAGCCAGTTGAACAAACATAGTTAGTGTCTTCTGATTATGAACAAGGTGTTGTTGCTTGATAACTGGATCACGTCATTAGGAGAATCACGTGATGGACTAGACCCAAACTAATAGACGTAGCATGTTGATCGTGTCATTTTGTTGCTACTGTTTTCTGCGTGTCAAGTATTTGTTCCTATGACCATGAGATCATATAACTCACTAACATCGGAGGAATACTTTGTGTGTATCAAACGTCGCAACGTAACTGGATGACTATAAAGATGCTCTACAGGTATCTCCGAAGGTGTTCGTTAAGTTAGTATGGATCGAGACTGGGATTTGTCACTCCGTGTGACGGAGAGGTATCTCGGGGCCCACTCGGTAATACAACATCACACACAAGCCTTGCAAGCAATGTGACTTAGTGTAAGTTGCGGGATCTTGTATTACGGAATGAGTAAAGAGACTTGCCGGTAAACGAGATTGAAATAGGTATGCGGATACTAACGATCGAATCTCGGGCAAGTAACATACCGAAGGACAAAGGGAATGACATACGGGATTATATGAATCCTTGGCACTGAGGTTCAAACGATAAGATCTTCGTAGAATATGTAGGATCCAATATGGGCATCGAGGTCCCGCTATTGGATATTGACCGAGGAGTCTCTCTGGTCATGTCTACATAGTTCTCGACCCCGCAGGGTCTGCACACTTAAGGTTCGATGTTGTTTTATGCGTATTTGAGTTATATGGTTGGTTACCGAATGTTGTTCGGAGTCCCGTATGAGATCACGGACGTCACGAGGGTTTCCGGAATGGTCCGGAAACGAAGAATGATATATAGGATGACCTCATTTGATTACCGGAAGGTTTTCGGAGTTACCGGGAATGTACCGGGAATGACGAATGGGTTCCGGGAGTTCACCGGGTGGGGGGGGGCACCCACCCCGGGGAAGCCCATAGGTGTTGGGGGTGCCGCACCAGCCCTTAGTGGGCTGGTGGGACAGCCCAAAAGAGGCCTATGCGCATTGGGAAGAAAATCAAAGAGAAAGGAAAAAAAGGAGGAGGTGGGAAAGGGAAGAAGGACTCCACCTTCCAGACCAAGTAGGACTCGGTTTGGGAGGGGAATCCTTCCCCCCTTGGCTCGGCCGACCCCTTGGGGGTTCTTGGACCCCAAGGAAAGGCTCCCCCTATCTCTCCTATATATAGTGGGGTTTTAGGGCTGATTTGAGACAACTTTGCCACGGCAGCCCGACCACATATCTCCACGGTTTTACCTCTAGATCGCGTTTCTGTGGAGCTCGGGCGGAGCCCTGCTGAGACGAGATCATCACCAACCTCCGGAGCGCCGTCACGCTGCCGGAGAACTCTTCTACCTCTCCGTCTCTCTTGCTGGATCAAGAAGGCCGAGATCATCGTCGAGCTGTACGTGTGCTGAACGCGGAGGTGCCGTCCGTTCGGCACTAGATCGTGGGACTGATCGCGGGATAGTTCGCGGGGCGGATCGAGGGACGTGAGGACGTTCCACTACATCAACCGCGTTCACTAACGCTTCTGCTGTACGGTCTACAAGGGTACGTAGATCACACATCCCCTCTCGTAGATGGACATCACCATGATAGATCTTCGTGCGCGTAGGAAAATTTTTGTTTCCCATGCGACGTTCTCCAACATCGATAGCCGTGCACAGAGTTCATGCAGCTTCAAAAATCGACACGGGAACCCAAAACAGTGTGTTATAGACCAAGAAACAGGCGTGAAACGGCAAAAACACCGAGTTTTTCTGATGTCTCGATAGCCGTGCAGAGGGTTCGTTGAGTGTTAAAACTCGATCCGGGACCGCAAAACAGTGCGATATAGCCCACGAAACTAGCCCGAAACGATAAAAACACCGAATTTTTGGGATGTATCGATAGGAGTGCATAGGGTTGATGGAGCATAAAAAATCGACTCGGGACTCCAAAACAGTGCGTTCTAGCCCATGAAACTAGCCCGAATCGGCAAAAAGAAAGAGTTTTTGCGACGTCTCGATAACCGTGCACAAGGTTCATTTAGCCTCAAAAATCGACCCGGGACCCCAAAAGATTACGTTTTAGCCAAAGAAACTAGCCCGAAACGACAAAAACACCGAGTTTTTGCGACATCTCGGTAGCCGTGCACAACGTTCATAGAGCATAAAAAATCGACCCGGGACCGCAAAAACCCCACGAAACTAGTCCGAAACGAGAAAAACGATGAATTTTTGCAACGTCTCGCTAGTCATGTACATGGTTCATGGAGCATAAAATATTGACCCGGGACAGCAAAACAATGCGCTATAGGCCACGAAACTGGCCCAAAATGACAAAAAACAACGAGTTTTTTTTGACGTCTCGATAGCCGAGCACACGGTTCATGAAGCATCAAAAATCGACCCGGGACCCCAAAATAGTGCGTTATAGCCGACGAAACTTGCGTGAAACGACAAAAACAACGAGTTTTTACGACGTCTCGATAGTCACGCACAGGGTTCATGGAGCATCAAAAGTCAACACAGGACCCCAAAACAGTGCGAGATAGACCACGAAACTAGCCCGAATCGACAAAACAACGAGTTTCTACGACGTCTCGATAGTCATGCACATGGTTCATGGAGCATAAAAAATCAACCCGGGACACACTAAAACAGTGTGCTATAGCACACGAAACTGGCCCGAATTGACAAAAAGAAAGAGTTTTTGCGACGTCTCGATAGCTGTGCACATGGTTCATGCAGCCTAAAAAATAGACCCGGGACCCCAAAAGAATGCGTTATAGCCCAAGAAACTGGCGCGAAATGACAAAAACACCGAGTTTTTGCGACGTCTCGGTAGCTGTTCTTAAAGCTCACGGGCATAAAAAATCGACCCGGTACCCCAAAACAGTGTTTTATAGCCCAAGAAGCTGGCCCGAAACAACAAAAACAACAATTTTCTCCAACGTCTCGATAGCCGTTCAGAGGGTTCATGCAACATCAAAAATCGACCCGGCACCCCAAAAACAGTGCGTTATAGCCCACGAAACTGGCCGGAACGACAAAAACGAGTTTTTGGGATGTCTCAGTAGCCGTGCACAGGGTTCATAGAGCATCAAAAATTGACTCGGGGCCGCAAAAGAGTGCGCTATAACCCACGAAACTCGCCCGAAATGACAAAAACAATGAGTTTTTACGACGCCTAGATAGCCATCCACAAGGTTCATGGAGCATCAAAAATCGACCCGGGCCCCCAAAACAGTGTGCTATAGCCCACGAAATTGGCCCGAAGCGACAAAAACGCCAAGTTTTTGCGACGTCTCGATAGTCATGCACGCGGAGCATTAAAAATTGACCCGAGACCCCAAAATAGTGCGTTATAGCACACGAAACTGGCCCGAAACGACAAAACAACGAGTTTCGACGACATCTCGATTGTCGTAAAAACGGTTCACGGAGCATCAAAAATTGACCCGGGACCCCAAAACATTGTGCTATAGCCCACGAAACTGGCCGAATCAACGAGTTTCTGTGGTGTCTTGATAGCTGCGCATAGGGTTCATGGAGCATAAAAAATAGAACCAGGACCCAAAACAGTGTGCTAGACCCGCAACTGGCCCGAAACAACAAAAACAACGAGTTTTTTTGCAACGTTTCGATAGTCATGTACAAGGTTCATGGAGCATCTAAAATTGACCCGGGGCCCAAAACAATGCGCTATAGCCCACGAAACTGGCCTTAATCGACTAAAACAACGAGTTTTTGTGATGTCTCGATAGTCGTGCACATGGTTCATGGAGCATAAAAAATCGACCCGGGACCCCCAAAACAGTGTGTTATAGCCCAAGAAACTAGCGTGAAACGACAAAACACCGAGTTTTTCCGATTTCTCGATAGTCGTGCACAGAGTTCATGAAGCATCAAAAATCCACCCGGGACCCTACATCAGTGTGTTATAGCCCAAGAAACTGGAGTGAAATGAAAAAAATACCGAGTTTTTCCGATGTCTCGATAGCCATGCACAGGGTTCGTGGAGTATCGAAAATCGACCTGGGACCCCCAAACAGTGCGCTATAGCCCATGAAACTAGCCAAAACAAGAAAACAGCAAGTTTTTGCGACGTCTCGATAGCCGTGCACAAGCTTCATTGAGCCTAAAAAATCGACCTGGGACCCCAAAACAGTGGGCTATAGCCCACGAAACTCGCGCGAAATAAAAAAACACATAGTTTTCGGGATGTCTCGATAGGAGTGCACACGGTTGATGCACATCAAAAATAGATCCGGGACCCCAAAACGGTGCGCTATAGCCCACCAAACCGGCCTGATTTGATAAAAACAAAGAGTTTTTGCGATGTCTCGATAACAGTGCACATGGTTCATGGAGCCTTAAAAATTGACCTGGGACCCCAAAAGAGTGCGTTATAGCCCAAGAAACTGGCCCGAAACGACAAAAACAATGAGTTTTTGCAAAGTTTCACTAGTCACGCACACGGTTCATGGAGCATAAAAAACGACTCGGGACCCCACAAAATTGGCCCGAAACGACAAAAATGCCAAGTTTTTGCGACGTCTCAATAGTCATGCACACGGTTCATGGAGCATCAAAAGTCGACCGGGACCCAAAAACAATGCGTTATAGCCCACGAAACTGACCCAAAATGACAGAAACAACGAGTTTTTAGGACTCTCGATAGCCGTTCAAACGGTTCAGGGAGCATAAAAATCGATCCGGGACCCCAAAACAGTGAGTTATAGCCCACAAAACTGGTCGAATCGACAAAAAGACGAGTTTCCGCGGTGTCTCGTTGGTCGTGCATAGGGTTCAGGGAGCATAAAAAATCAACCCATCACCCCAAAACAGTGCGCTAGGCCACGAAACTGGCCCGAAACAACAAAATCAACGAGTTTTTGCAACTTCTCGGTAGCCGTGTACACGGTTCATGGAGCATCAAAAATCGACCCGGGACCCGTAAACTATGCGCTATCCACGAAACTGGCCCGAAACGACAAAAACAACGATTTTTGCGACGTCTCGATAGTCATGCCCAGGGTTCATGGAGCATTAAGAATCGATCTGGGACCCCAAAACTATGCGCTACCCATGAAACGTGCCCGAAACGACAAAAACGCCGAGTTTCTGCGCATCTCGATAGTCGCGCACACGGTTCATGTAGCATAAAAAATCTACCCGGGACACCAAAACTGTGTGCTAGCCATGAAACTGGCCCGAAACGACAAAAACACCTAGTTTCTGCGACGTCTCGCTAACCATGCACATGGTCTAGGGAGCATAAAAAATTGACCAGGGACACTAGAACAGTGTGATTTATCCCACGAAATTGGCCCGAAATGACAAAAACGCCAAGTTTTTGCGACGTCTTGATAGTTATGCACACGGTTCATGGAGCATAAAAAATGGATCCGGGACCCCAAAACAGTGCGTTAGCCCACGAAACTCGCCCGAAACGACAAAAACAATGAGTTTCTGTGACATCTCGATAGCCATGCGAACAGTTCACACAACATCAAAAATCGACCCGGGATCCCAAAAAAGTGAGTTATTGCCCACGAAACTTGTCGAATCGACAAAACCAACGAGTTTCTGCGGTGTCTCGATAGACGTGCATAGGGTTCATGGAGCATCAAAAATCAACTCAGGACCCCAAAACAGTGCGCTAGCCCACGAATCTGGCCCGGAACAACAAAATCAACGAGTTTCTGCAACGTCTCGATAGCCATGTACACTAGCCCACGAAACTGGCCCGAAACGACAAAAACACCTAGTTTTTGCGACGTCTCGTAGCCGTGCACACG
This sequence comes from Hordeum vulgare subsp. vulgare, assembly GCF_904849725.1. Lineage (NCBI taxonomy): Eukaryota > Viridiplantae > Streptophyta > Magnoliopsida > Poales > Poaceae > Hordeum > Hordeum vulgare. Next base: position 8,595,479 of record NC_058521.1, on the reverse strand, counting down.
GTTAATGGAGCATGAAAAATCGACCGGTACCCCAAAACAGTGCGCTATAGCCCAACAAACTGGCCCGAAACGACAAAAACAATGAGTTTGTGCAACGTCCCGATAGCCGTTCACAGGGTTCATGCAGCGTCCAAAATCGACCCGGGACCCAAAAATAGTGTGTTATAGCCCACGAAACTGGCCCGAAACGACAAAAACAATGAGTTTTTGCAAAGTGTCACTAGTCATTCATACGGTTCGTGGAGCATCAAAAATCGACCCGGGACCCCACAAAATTGGCCCGAAACGACAAAAATGCCAAGTTTTTGCGAAGTCTTAATAGTCATGCAGAAGGTTCATGGAGCATCAAAAGTCGACCGGGACCCCAAAACAGTGCGTTATAGCCCACGAAACTGACGCAAAACGACAAAAACAACGAGTTTCTAGTGTTGGGAAACGTCGCATGAGAAACAAAATTTTTCCTACGCGCACGAAGACCTATCATGGTGATGTCCATCTACGAGAGGGGATTTTTGATCTACGTACCCTTGTAGATCACACAGCAGAAGCGTTAAGAAACGCGGTTGATGTAATGTAACGTCCTCACGTCCCTCGATCTGCCCCGCGAACCGTCCCACGAACCGTCCCACGATCTAGTGCCGAACGGACGGCACCTCCGCGTTCAGCACACGTACCGCTGGACGATGATCTCGGCCTTCTTGATCCAGCAAGAGAGACGGAGAGGTAGATGAGTTCTCCGGTAGCGTGAAGGCGCTCCGGAGGTTGGTGGTGATCTAATCTCAGCAGAGCCCTGCCCGAGCTCCGCAGAACCGCGATCTAGAGGTAAAACCGTGGAGGTATGTGGTCGGGCTGCCGTGGCAAAAGTCGTCTCAAATCAGCCCTAATAGCTCCATATATATAGGAGGAGGGGAGGGGAGGCTTGCCTTGAGGCTCAAGGAGCCCCAAGGGCTGCGCCACCAAGGGAGGAGGAGTCCTCCTCCAATCCTAGTCCAACTAGGATTGGAAGGTGGAGTCCTTCTCTTCTTTCCGACCTCCTTTTTTTCTTTTCTCTTTGATTTTCTATCTATGGCGCATAGGGCCTTCTTGGGCTGTCCCACCAGCCCACCAACGGCTAGTGCGCCACCCCCAAGGCCTATGGGCTTCCCCGGGGTGGGCTGCCCCCCCCCCCCCCCCCCGGTGAACACCCGGAACCCATTCGTCATTCCCGGTACATTCCCGGTAAATCCGAAAACCTTCCGGTAATCAAATGAGGTCATCCTATATATCAATCTTCGTTTCCGGACCATTCCGGAAACCCTCGTGACGTCCGTGATCTGATCCGGGACTCCGAACAACATTCAGTAACCAACCATATAACTCAAATACGCATAAAACAACATTGAACCTTAAGTGTGCAGACCCTGCGGGTTCGAGAACTATGTAGACATGACCCGAGTGTCTCCTCGGTCAATATCCAATAGGGGGACCTGGATGCCCATATTGGATCATACATATTCTACGAAGATCTTATCGTTTGAACCTCAGTGCCAGGGATTCATATAATCCCGTATGTCATTCCCTTTGTCCTTCGGTATGTTACTTGCCCGAGATTCGATCGTCAGTATCCGCATACCTATTTCAATCTCGTTTACCGGCAAGTCTCTTTACTCATTCCGTAATACAAGATCCCGCAACTTACACTAAGTTACATTGCTTGCAAGGCTTGTGTGTGCTGTTGTATTACCGAGTGGGCCCCAAGATACCTCTCCGTCACACGAGTGACAAATCCCAGTCTCGATCCATACTAACTCAACGAACACCTTCGGAGCTACCTGTAGAGCATCTTTATAGTCACCCAGTTACGTTGCGACGTTTGATAAACACAAAGCATTCCTCCGGTGTCAGTGAGTTATATGATCTCATGGTCATAGGAACAAATACTTGACACGCAGAAAAAAGTAGCAACAAAATGACACGATCAACATGCTACGTCTATTAGTTTGGGTCTAGTCCATCACGTGATTCTCCTAATAACGTGATCCAGTTATCAAGCAACAACACCTTGTACATAGTCAGAAGACCCTGACTATCTCTGATCAACTGGCTAGCCAACTGGAGGCTTGCTAGGGACAGTGTTTTGTCTATGTATCCACACATGTATATAAGTCTTCATTCAATACAATTATAGCATGGATAATAAACGATTATCTTGATACAGGAATTATAATAATAACTATATTTATTATTGCTTCTAGGGCATAATTCCAACAGTCTCCCACTTGCACTAGAGTCAATAATCTAGCCCTCACATCACCATGCGGATTACATTGTAATAAATCTAACACCCATACAGTTCTGGTGTTGATCATGCTTTGCCCGAGGAAGTGGTTTAGTCAGCGGGTCTGCTACATTCAGATCCGTGTGCACTTTGCATATATTTACGTCCTCCCCTTCGACGTAGTCGCGGATGAGGTTGAAGCGTCGTTTGATGTGTCTGGTCTTCTTATGAAACCGTGGTTCCTTTGCTAAGGCAATGGCACCCGTGTTGTCACAAAACAAGGTTATTGGATTTAGTGCGCTTGGCACCACTCCAAGATCCGTCATGAACTGCTTCATCCAAACACCCTCCTTAGCCGCCTCCGAGGCAGCCATGTACTCCGCTTCACATGTAGAATCAGCTACGACACTTTGCTTGGAACTGCACCAGCTTACCGCACCCCCATTAAGAATAAATATGTATCCGGTCTGCGACTTAGAGTCATCTAGATATGTGTCAAAGCTTGCATCGACGTAACCCTTTACGGCGAGCTCTTCGTCACCTCCATACACGAGAAACATCTCCTTAGTCCTTTTCAGGTACTTCAGGATATTCTTGACCGCCGTCCAGTGATCCACTCCTGGATTACCCTGGAACCTGCCTGCCATACTTATGGCCAGGCTAACGTCCGGTCTAGTGCACAGCATTGCATACATGATAGATCCTATGGCTGAAGCATAGGGGACGGTGCTCATATGCTCTGTATCTTTATCAGTTGCTGGGCACTGATTCTTACTCAATCTCGTACCTTGTAAAACTGGCAAGAACCCTTTCTTGGACTGTTCCATTTTGAACCTCTTCAAAACTTTATCAAGGTATGTGCTTTGTGAAAGTCCTATGACGCGTTTCGATCTATCCCTGTAGATCTTAATGCCTAGAATGTAAGCAGCTTCTCCTAGGTCCTTCATAGAGAAACTTTTATTCAAGTAATCCTTTATGCTCTCCAAAAACTCTACGTTGTTTCCAATCAGTAATATGTCATCCACATATAATATTAGAAACGCCACAGAGCTCCCACTCACTTTCTTGTAAATACAAGATTCTCCAACCACTTGTATAAACCCAAATGCTTTGATCACCTCATCAAAGCGTTTATTCCAACTCCGAGATGCTTGCACCAGTCCATAAATGGATCGCTGGAGCTTGCATACCTTGTTAGCATTTTTAGGATCGACAAAACCTTCGGGTTGCATCATATACAACTCTTCCTTAAGGAAACCGTTAAGGAACGCCGTTTTGACATCCATCTGCCAGATTTCATAATTGGAAAATGCAGCTATTGCTAACATGATTCTGACGGACTTAAGCATCGCTATGGGTGAGAATGTCTCATCGTAGTCAACTCCTTGAACTTGTGAAAAACCCTTTGCTACAAGTCGAGCTTTATAAATGATCACATTGCCGTCAGCGTCCGTCTTCTTCTTAAAGATCCATTTGCTCTGAATAGCCTTGCGGCCCTCAGGTAGTACTTCGAAAGTCCACACCTTGTTTTCATACATGGATCCTATCTCGGACTTCATGGCCTCCAACCCTTTGTTGGAATCTGGGCCCACCATTGCTTCTTCGTAATTTGCAGGTTCATTGCTGTCTAACAACATGATTGACAAAACGGGATTACCGTACCACTATGGGGCAGCACGTGGTCTCGTCGACCTGCGCGGTTCAATAGGAACTTGAACCAGAGTTTCATGATCATCATCATTAACTTCCTCCGCCACTGGCATCGCAACGACAGGGGTTTCCCCTTGCCCCGCGCCACCATCTAGAGGGATGAGAGGTTCGACAACCTCATCAAGTTCTATCTTCCTACCACTCAATTCTCTCGAGAGAAACTCCTTCTCGAGAAAAGCTCCGTTTTTAGCAACAAACACTTTGCCCTCGGATTTGAGATAGAAGGTGTAACCAACTGTCTCTTTTGGGTAACCTATGAAGATGCACTTTTCTGCTTTGGGTTCCAGCTTTTCAGGCTGAAGCTTTTTGACATAAGCATCACATCCCCAAACTTTAAGAAACGACAACTTTGGCCTTTTGCCATACCACAGTTCGTATGGTGTCGTCTCGACGGATTTTGATGGTGCCCTATTTAAAGTGAATGCAGATGTGTCTAATGCATAACCCCAAAACGATAACGGCAAATCGGTAAGAGACATCATAGATCGCACCATCTCTAATAAAGTACGATTACGACGTTTGGACACACCATTACGCTGTGGTGTTCCAGGCGGTGTCAACTGTGAAACAATTCCACATTGTTTTAAGTGAGCACCAAACTCGAAACTCAGATATACACCCCCACGATCAGACCGTAGGAACTTGATCTTCTTGTTACGATGATTTTCAACTTCACTCTGAAATTGCTTGAACTTTTCAAATGTTTCAGACTTGTGCTTCATTAAGTAGACATAACCATATCTACTCAAATCGTCAGTGAAGGTGAGAAAATAACGATATCCGCCGCGTGCCTCCACGCTCATCGGACTGTACACATCGGTATGTATGATTTCCAACAAGTCACTGGCACGCTCCATTGTTCCGGAGAACGGAGTTTTAGTCATCTTGCCCATGAGGCATGGTTTGAACGTGTCAAGTGAATCAAAGTCAAGTGACTCCAAAAGTCCATTGGTATGGAGTTTCTTCATGCGCTTTACACCAATATGACCTAAGCGGCAGTGCCACAAAAACATGGCGCTATCATTGTTAACTCTAACTCTTTTGGTCTCAATGTTATGTATATGTGTATTATCACTATCACATTGGGTGGATGACCATAAAATATGTTACTCATAGAAATAGAACAACCATTATTCTCTGACTTAAAAGAGTAACCGTCTCGCAATAAACAAGATCCAAATATAATGTTCATGCTCAACGCAGGCACTAAATAACAATTATTCAAGTTCATAACTAATCCTGATGGTAACTGAAGTGAAACTGTGCCGACGGCGATTGCATCAACCTTGGAACCATTTCCTACGTGCATCGTCACTTCATCTTTCGCCAGCCTTCGCCTATTCCGCCGTTCCGGTTTCGAGTTGCAAATATGAGCAACAGAACCGGTATCGAATACCCAGGCACTACTACGAGAGCCGGTTAAGTACACATCAATAACATGTATATCAAATATACCTGATTTTTCTTTGGCCGCCTTCTTATCAGCTAGATACTTGGGGCAGTTGCGCTTCCAGTGACCCGTACCCTTGCAATAGTAGCACTCTGTTTCAGGCTTAGGTCCAGCTTTGGGTTTCTTCGTCGGATTGGTAACATGATTGCCGCTCTTCTTTGAATTACCCTTCTTCCCTTTGCCGTTTCTCTTGAAACTAGTGGTCTTATTCACCATCAACACTTGATGCTCTTTACGGAGTTCAGACTCTGCGACTTTCAGCGTCGCAAACAACTCGCCGGGGGACTTGTTCATCCCTTGCATGTTGTAGTTCAACACAAAGCCCTTATAGCTTGGCGGCAGTGATTGAAGAATTCTGTCAGTGATAGCCTCTTGCGGGAGTTCAATCCCCAGCTCAGCTAGACGGTTTGAGTACCCAGACATTTTGAGCACATGTTCACTGACACACGAATTCTCCTCCATCTTGCAAGCATAGAATTTATCGGAGGTCTCATACCTCTCGATCCGGGCGTTCTTCTGAAAGATAAACTTCAACTCCTGGAACATCTCATATGCTCCATGGCGCTCAAAGCGACGTTGAAGTCCCGGCTCTAAGCCATACATGACTGCACATTGAACTACTGAGTAGTCCTCCTTATGTGTTAACCAAACGTTCTTAACATCTTGGTCAGCCGTAGCGGGTGGTTCATCTCCTAGCGCAGCATTAAGGACATAATCCTAATTCCTAGCTTGTAGGATCAACTTAAGATTACGAGCCCAGTCTACGAAGTTGCTTCCATCATCTTTCAACTTAGCTTTCTCTAGGAATGTATTAAAATTCAGGGTGACTGTCGCGTGAGCCATGATCTACAACACAAATATATTCAAAGTGGACTTGACTATGTTCAAGATAATTAGAGTTTAACTTAATCAAATTATTTGCTAAACTCCCACTCAAAAAATACATCTCTCTAGTCATTTGAGTGGTTCATGACCCACTTACACTAGCTCAAGTCCGATCATCACGTGAGTTGAGTATAGTTTCAGTGGTAAGCATCCCTATGCTAATCATATCAACTATATGATTCATGATCGACCTTTCGGTCTCATGTGTTCCGAGGCCATGTCTGCACATGCTAGGCTCGTCAAGCTTAACCCGAGTGTTCTGTGTGTGCAACCGTTTTGCACCCGTTGTATGTGAACATTGAGTCTATCACACCCGATCATCACGTGGTGTCTCGAAACGACGAACTGTAGCAACGGTGCACAGTCGGGGAGAACACAATTTCGTCTTGAAATTTTAGTGAGAGATCACCTCATAATGCTACCGTCGTTCTAAGTGAAATAAGGTGCATAACAGGATTAACATCATGCAATTCATAAGTGACATGATATGGCCACCATCATGTGCTCCTTGATCTCCATCACGAAAGCACCGGCACGATCTTCTTGTCACCGGCGCCACACCATGATCTCCATCAACGTGTCGTCATCGGGGTTGTCGTGCTACTCATGCTATTACTACTAAAGCTACATCCTAGCAAAATAGTAAACGCATTTGCAAGCACAAACGTTAGTTTAAAGACAACCCTATGGCTCCTTCTGGTTGCCGTACCATCGACGTGCAAGTCGATATTATCTATTAAAACATGATCATCTCATACATCCAATATATTACATCACATCGTTGGCCATATCACATCATAAGCATACCCTGCAAACACAAGTTAGACGTCCTCTAATTTGTTGTTGCATGTTTTACGTGGTGACCATGGGTATCTACTAGGATCGCATCTTACTTACGCAAACACCACAATGGAGATATATGAATTTCTATTTAACCTTATTCAAGGACCTCCTCGGTCATATCCGATTCAACTAAAGTTGGAGAAACCGACACTCGCCGGTCATCTTTGAGCAACGGAGTTACTCGTAGGGATGAAACCAGTCTCTCGTAAGCGTACGAGTACTGTCGATCCGAGCCGCTTCGATCCAACAATACTGCGAGATCAAGAAAAGACTAAGAAGGGAAGCAAAACGCACATCACCACCCACAAAAACTTTTGTGTTCTACTCGAGAAGACATCTACGCATGAACCTAGCTCATGATGCCACTGTTGGGAAACGTCGCATGGGAAACAAAAAATTTCCTACGCGCACGAAGACCTATCATGGTGATGTCCATCTACGAGAGGGTATTTCCGATCTACGTACCCTTGTAGATCGCACAGCAGAAGCGTTAAGAAACGCGGTTGATGTAGTGGAACGTCCTCACGTCCCTCGATCCGCCCCGCGAACCGTCCCACGAACCGTCCCACGATCTAGTGCCGAACGATGGCACCTCCGCGTTCAGCACACGTACAACTCGACGATAATCTCGGCCTTCTTGATCCAGCAAGAGAGACGGCGAGGTAGATGAGTTCTCCGGCAGCGTGACGGCGCTCCGGAGGTTGGTGGTGATCTAATCTCAACAAGGCTCCGCCCGAGCTCCGCAGAAACGCGATCTAGAGGTAAAACCATGGAGGTATGTGTTCGGGCTGCCGTGGCAAAAGTCGTCTCAAATCAGCCCTAATAGCTCCATATATATAGGAGGAGGGGAGGGGAGGCTTGCCTTGAGGCTCAAGGAGCCCCAAGGGCTGCGCCACCAAGGGAGGAGGAGTCCTCCTCCAATCCTAGTCCAACTAGGATTGGAAGGTGGAGTCCTTCTCTTCTTTCCCACCTTCTTTTTTTTCTTTTCTCTTTGATTTTCTATCTATGGCGCATAGGGCCTTCTTGGGCTGTCCCACCAGCCCACCAAGGGCTGGTGCGCCACCCCCAAGGTATATGGGCTTCCCCGGGGTGGGCTGCCCCCCCGGTGAACACCCGGAACCCATTCGTCATTCCTGGTACATTCCCGGTAACTCCGAAAACCTTCCGGTAATCAAGTGAGGTCATCCTATATATCAATCTTCATTTCTGGACCATTCCGAAAACCCTCGTGACGCCCGTGATCTCATCCGGGACTCCGAACAACATTCGGTAACCAACCATATAACTCAAATACGCATAAAACAACGTCGAACCTTAAGTGTGCAGACCCTGCGGGTTCGAGAACTACGTAGAGATGACCCAAATGACTCCTCGGTCAATATCCAATAGCGGGACCTGGATGCCCATATTGGATCCTACATATTCTACGAAGATCTTATCGTTTGAACCTCAGTGCCAGGGATTCATATAATCCCGTATGTCATTCCCTTTGTCCTTCGGTATGTTACTTGCCCGAGATTCGATCGTCAGTATCCGCATACCTATTTCAATCTCGTTTACCGGCAAGTCTCTTTACTCGTTCCGTAATACAAGATCCCGCAACTTACACTAAGTTACATTGCTTGCAAGGCTTGTGTGTGATGTTGTATTACCGAGTGGGCCCCAAGATACCTCGCCGTCACACGGAATGACAAATCGCACTCTCGATCCATACTAACTCAACGAACACCTTCAGAGATACCTATAGAGCATCTTTATAGTCACCCAGTTACGTTGCGATGTTTGATACACACAAAGCATTCCTCTGGTGTCAGTGAGTTATATGATCTCATGGTCATAGGAACAAATACTTGACACGCAGAAAACAGTAGCAACAAAATGACATGATCAACATGCTACGTCTATTAGTTTGGGTCTAGTCCATCACGTGATTCTCCTAATGACGTGATCCAGTTATCAAGCAACAAAACCTTGTACATAGTCAGAAGACCCTGACTATCTTTCATCAACTAGCTAGCCAACTAGAGGCTTGCTAGGGACAGTGTTTTGTCTATGTATCCACACATGTATATAAGTCTTCATTCAATACAATTATAGCATGGATAATAAACGATTATCTTGATACAGGAATTATAATAATAACTATATTTATTATTGCCTCTAGGGCATAATTCCAACATCTAGGACTCTCGATAGCCGTTCAAACGGTTCAGGGAGCATAAAAATCGACCCGGGACCCCAAAACAGTGAGCTATAGCCCACGAAACTGGCCGAATTGACAAAAAAACGAGTTTCTGCGGTGTCTCGATGGCCGTGCATAGGGTTCAGGGAGCATAAAAAATCAACCCACGACCCTAAAACAGTGCGCTAGGCCACGAAACTGGCCCAAAACAACAAAATCAACGAGTTTTTGCAACGTCTCGGTAGCCGTGTACATGGCTCATGGAGCATCAAAAATCGACTCGGGACCCGAAAACTATGCCCACGAAACTCGCGCGAAACAACAAAAGCAACGAGTTTTTGCAACGTCTCGATAGTCATGCACAGGGTTCATGGAGCATCAAAAGTCAACATGGGACCCCAAAACATTGTGTTATAGCCCAAGAAACTAGCCCGAAACAACAAAAACAACAATTTTCTCCAACATCTCGATAGCCGTTCACAGGGTTCATGCAACATCAAAAATCGACCCGGCACCCCAAAAACAGTGCGTTATAGCTCACGAAACTGGCCGGAACGACAAAAAACGAGTTTTTGAGATGTCTCAGTAGCCGTGCACAGGGTTCATAGAGCATCAAAAATTGACCCGGGGCCGAAAAAGAGTGCGCTATAACCCACGAAACTCGCCCGAAATGACAAAAACAATGAGTTTTTACGACGCCTAGATAGCCATCCACAGGGTTCATGGAGCATCAAAAATCGACCCGGGACCCCAAAACAGTGTGCTATAGCCCACGAAATTGGCCCGAAACGACAAAAACGCCAAGTTTATGCGACGTCTCGATAGTCATGCACACGGAGCATTAAAAATTGACCCGAGACCCCAATATAGTGCGTTATAGCACACGAAACTGGCCCGAAACGACAAAACAACGAGTTTTGACGACATCTCGATTGCCGTAAAAACGGTTCACGGAGCATAAAAAATTCACCCGGGACCCCAAAACAGTGTGCTATAGCCTACGAAACTAGTCGAATCAACGAGTTTCTACGGTGTCTCGATAGCTGTGCATAGGGTTCATGGAGCATCAAAAATTGAACCAGGACCCCAAAACAGTGTGCTAGACCCCGAAACTGGCCCGAAACAACAAAAACAACGTGTTTTTTCTGTAACGTTTAGATAGTCATGTACAAGGTTCATGGAGGATCTAAAATCGACCCGGGGCCCCAAAACAATGCGCTATTGCCCACGAAATTGGCCCTAATCGACTAAAACAACGAGTTTTTATGACGCCTCCATAGTCGTGCACACGGTTCATGGAGCGTAAAAAATCGACCCGGGACCCCCAAAACAGTGTGTTATAGCCCAAGAAACTAGCGTGAGACGACAAAAACACCGAGTTTTTCCGATTTCATGAAGCATCAAAAATAGACCAGGGACCCTACATCACTGTGTTATAGCCCAAGAAACTGGAGTGAAATGACAAAATACCGAGTTTTTCCGATGTCTCGATAGCCGTGCACAGGGTTCGTGGTGTATCAAAAATCGACCTGGGACCCCCAAACAGTGCGTTATAGCCCACGAAACTGGCCAAAACGAGAAAAACAACGAGTTTTTGCGACGTCTCGATAGCCGTGCACAGGCTTCATGAAGCATAAAAAATCGACCTGGGACCCCAAAACAGTGGGCTATAGCCCACGAAACTGGCCTGAAATGACAAAAACACATAGTTTTCGGGATGTCTCGATAGAAGTGCACACGGTTGATGGCGCATCAAAAATGGATCCGGGATCCCAAAACGGTGCGCTATAGCCCACCAAACTGGCCCGATTTTATAAAAACAAAGAGTTTTTGCGATGTCTTGATAACCGTGCACATGGTTCATGGAGCCTAACAAATCGACCCGGGACCCCAAAAGAGTGCGTTATAGCCCAAGAAACTGCCCCGAAACGACAAAAACTCCGAGTTTTTGCGACGTCTCGGTAGCCGTGCACAGGGTTCATGGAGCATCAAAAATCGACAGGGAACCCAAAACAATGCGCTATACCCCAAGAAAATGGCCCGAAACGACAAAAACAATGAGTTTGTGCAACGTCTCGATAGCCGTTCACAGGGTTCATGCAACGTCAAAAATCGACCCGGGACCCAAAAACAGTGCGTTATAGCCCACGAAACTGGCCCGAAACGACAAAAACAATGAGTTTTTGCAAAGTCTCACTTGTCATGCACAGGGTTCATGGAGCATAAAAAATCAACCCTGGACCCCACAAAATTGGCCCGAAACGACAAAAATGCCAAGTTTTTGCGAAGTCTAAATAGTCATGCACACGGTTCATGGAGCATCAAAAGTCGACCGGGATCCCAAAACAGTGCGTTATAGCCCACGAAATTGACCCAAAACGACAAAAACAACGAGTTTCTAGGTCTCTCGATAGCAGTTCAAACGGTTCAGGGAGCATAAAAATCGACCCGGGACCCCAAAACAGTGAGCTATAGCCGACGAAACTGGCCGAATCGACAAAAAAACGAGTTTCTGCGGTGTCTCGATGGTCTTGCATAGGGTTCACGGAGCATCAAAAATCAACCCAGGACCCCAAAACAGTACGCTAGGCCACGAAACTGGCCCGAAACAACAAAATCAACGAGTTTTTGCAACATCTCGGTAGCCATGTACACGGTTCAAGGAGCATCAAAAATCGACTCGGGACCCGAAAACTATGCGCTATAGCCCACGGAACTAGAACGAAACAACAAAAACAACGAGTTTTTGCGACGTCTCGATAGTCATGCACAGGGTTCATGGATCATCAAAAGTCAACACGGGACCCCAAAACAGTGCGCGATAGCCTAAATTGACAAAATAAAGAGTTTTTGCGACGTCTCGATAGCTGTGCACAAGGTTCATGCAGCCTAAAAAATCGACCCGGGACCCCAAAAGAATGCATTATAGCCCAAGAAAATGGCGCGAAATGACAAAAACACCGAGTTTTTGCGACGTCTCGGTAGCCGTTCATAAGGTTCACGGGCATAAAAAATCGACCCGGGACCCCAAAACAGTGTGTTATATCCCAAGAAACTGGCCCGAAACAACAAGAACAACAATTTTCTCCAACGTCTCGATAGCCGTTCAGAGGGTTCGTGCAACATCAAAAATCGACCCGGCACCCCAAAAACAGTGCGTTATAGCCCATGAAACTGGCCGGAACGACAAAAACGAGTTTTTGGGATGTCTCTGTAGCCGTGCATAGGGTTCATAGAGCATCAAAAATTGACCCGGGGCCGCAAAAGATTGCGCTATAACCCACGAAACTCGCCCGAAATGAAAAAACAATGAGTTTTTACGATGCCTAGATAGCCATCCACAAGGTTCATGGAGCATCAAAAATCGACCCGGGACCCCAAAACAGTGTGCTATAGCCCACGAAATTGGCCCGAAACGACAAAAACGCCAAGTTTTTGCGACGTCTCGACAGTCATGCACGTGGAGCATTGAAAATTGACCCGAGACCCCAATATAGTGCGTAGCCCACGAAACTGGCCCGAAACGACAAACAACGAGTTTCGACGGCATCTCGATTGCCGTAAAAACGGTTCACGGAGCATCAAAAATTGACCCGGGACCCCAAAACAGTGTGCTATAGCCCACGAAACTAGCCGAATCAACGAGTTTCTGCGGTGTCTCGGTAGGTGTGCATAGGGTTCATGGAGCATCAAAAATAGAACCAGGACCCCAAAACAGTGTGCTAGACCACAAAACTGGCCCGAAACAACAAAAACAACGAGTTTTTGCAACGTTTCCATAGTCATGTACAAGGTTCATGGAGCATCTGGACCCCAAAACAATGCGCTATAGCCCACGAAACTGGGCCTAATAGACTAAAACAATGAGTTTTTGTGACGTATCGATAGTCGTGCACACGGTTCATGTAGCATAAAAAATCGACCCAGTACCCCCAAAACAGTGTGTTATAGCCCAAGAAACTAGCGTGGAACGACGAAAACACCGAGTTTTTCCGATTTCTCGATAGCCGTGCACACAGTTCATGAAGCATCAAAAATTGACCCGGGACCCTACATCAGTGTGTTATAGCCCAAGAAACTGGAGTGAAATGACAAAAATACCGAGTTTTTTTGATGTCTCGATAGCCGTGCACAGGGTTCGTGGAGTATCAAAAATCGTCCTCGGACCCCCAAATAGTGCGCTATAGCCCACGAAGCTGGCCAAAACAAGAAAACAACGAGTTTTTGGGACGTCTCGATAGCCGTGCACAGGCTTCATGGAGCATAAAAAATCGACCTCGGACCACAAAACAGTGGGAGCCCACGAAACTGGCCGAATCAAAAAAACATAGTTTTCGGGATGTCTCGATAGGAGTGCACATGGTTGATGGCGCATCAAAAATGGATCCGGGACCCCGAAACAGTGCCCTATAGCCCACCAAACTGGCTCGATTTGATAAAAACAGAGTTTTTGCGACGTCTCGATAACCGTGCACATGGTTCATGGAGCCTTAAAAATCGACCCGGGACCCCAAAAGAGTGCGTTATAGCCCAAGAAACTGGCCCGAAACGATAAAAACACGGAGTTTTTGCGACGTCTCGGTAGCCACGCACAGGGCTCATGGAGCATCAAAAATCGACCCGGACCCCAAAACAATGCGCTATAGCCCAAGAAACTGGCCCGAAATGACAAAACAATGAGTTTGTGCAACGTCTCGATAGCCGTTCACAGGGTTCATGCAACGTCAAAAATCGACCCGGGACCCAAAAACAGTGCGTTAGCCCACGAAACTAGCCCGAAATGAGAAAAACAATGAGTTTTTGCAAAGTCTCACTAGTCATGCACACGGTTCATGGAGCATAAAAAATCGACCCGGGACCCGAGAAAATTGGCCCGAAACGACAAAAATGCCAAGTTTTTGCGACGTCTCAATAGTCATGCACACGGTTCATGGAGCATCAAAAGTCGACCGGGACCAAAAAACAGTGCGTTATAGCCCATGAAACTGACCCAAAACGACAGAAACAACGAGTTTTTAGGACTCTCGATAGGCATTCAAACGGTTCAGGGAGCATAAAAATCAACCCGGGACCCCAAAACAGTGAGCTATAGCCCACAAAACTAGCCGAATCGACAAAAAAACGAGTTTCCGCGGTGTCTCGATGGTCGTGCATAGGGTTCAGGGAGCATCAAAAATCAACACATCACCCCAAAACAGTGCGCTAGGCCACGAAACTGGCCCGAAACAACAAAATCAACGAGTTTTTGCAACGTCTCGGTAGCTGTGTACACGGTTCATGGAGCATCAAAAATCGACCCGGGACCCGAAAACTATGCGCTATCCACGAAACTGGCCCGAAACGATAAAAACAACGATTTTTGCGAGGTCTCGATAGTCATGCACAGGGTTCATGGAGCATCAAAAATCGACCCGGGACCCCAAAACTATGCGCTACCCACGAAACGTGCCCGAAACGACAAAAACGCCGAGTTTCTGCGCATCTCGACAACCGTGCACACGGTTCATGGAGCATAAAAAATCGACCCGGGACACCAAAACTGTGTGCTACCCACGAAACTGGCCCGAAACGACAAAAACACCTAGTTTCCACGACGTCTAGATAACCATGCACTTGGTTCATGGAGCATAAAAAATCGACCCGGGACACCAAAACGATGCGATATATCCCACGATATTGGCCCGAAACGACAAAAACGCCAAGTTTTTGTGACGTCTTGATAGTTATGCACACGGTTCATGGAGCATAAAAAATGGATCCGGGACCCCAAAACAGTGCGTTAGCCCACGAAACTCGCCCGAAACGACAAAAACAATGAGTTTCTGTGACATCTCGATAGCCGTGCAATCAGTTCACACAACATCAAAAATCGACCCGGGATCCCAAAATAGTGAGTTATAGCCCACGAAACTTGCCGAATCAACAAAACCAACGAGTTTCTGTGGTGTCTCGATAGACGTGCATAGGGTTCATGGAGCATCAAAAATCAACTCAGGACCCCAAAACAGTGTGCTAGCCCACGAATCTGGCCCGGAACAACAAAATCAACGAGTTTTTGCAACGTCTCGATAGCCATGTACACGGTTCATGGAGCATCAAAAATCGAACAGGGACCCAAAACAGTGTGCAATAGCCCACGAAACTGGCCCGAAATGACAAAAACACCGAGTTTTTGGGATATCTCGATAGCTTGCACAGGGTTCATGCAGCATCAAAAATCTACCCGTGAACCCAAAGGAGTGCACAAAAGACCACAAATTGCCTCGAAACGACAAAAACACCGAGCTTCTGTGACATCTCGATAGCCGTACATAGGGTTCATGGAGCATCAAAAATCGACCCGGGACCCCTAAATAGTGTGCTATATAACCCACGAAATTAGCCCGAAACAACAAAACAATGAGTTTTTGCGACGTCTAAATAGCCATCCACAGGGTTCATGGAGCATCAAAAATCGACCCTAGACCCCAAAATAGTGCGCTATAGCCCACGAAACTAGGTCGAAACGACAATAACGCCAAGTTTTTGCGATGTCTCGATAGTCATGCACCCGGAGCATTAAAAATTGACCCGGGACCCCAAAGGAGTGTGTTATAGCCCACGAAACTGGCCCGAAACGACAAAAACGACGAGTTTTCAGGACGTCTCGTTAAACGTGCACATGGTTCATGGAGCATCAAAAATCGATCTGGTACCCCAAAACAGTGCGTTAAACCCAAGTAACTAGCCTGAAACGATAAAGACACCGAGTTTTTCCGTCATCTCAGTAGCCGTTCACAAGGTTCATGGAGAATCAAAAATCGACCCGGGACCGCAAAACAATGCCCAAGAAACTGGCCCAGAACGACAAAAACAATGAGTTTTTCCAATGTCTCTATAGCCGTGCACACAGTTCATGCAACATAAAAAATCGACCCAGGACCCCAAAAATTGTGCGACCCACGAAACTGGTCCGAAACGACAAAAACAACGAATTTTTGCAACGTCTCGCTAGTCATGCGCACGGTTCGTAGAGCATCAAAAATCGAACCGGGATCCCAAAACAGTGCGTTATCGTCGACGAAACTCGCCCAGAACGACAACAACAACGAGTTTTTGTGACATCTCGATAGTCATGCACAGGGTTCATGGAGCATCAAAAATCAACACGGGACCTCAAAACAGTGTGCTATAGCCCATGAAACTAGCCCGAATCGATGAAAACAACGAGTTTGTGCGACGTCTCGATAACCATGCGCACGGTTCATGGAGCATCAAAACTCAACCCGGGACCGTTATATCCAGCGAAACTCACCCGAAACGACAAAAACAACTAGTTTTTGCGACATCTCCATAGCCATGCGACGTCTCGATAGCCATGCGTAGGGTTCATGGAGCATGAAATAATCGACCGTGGATCCCAAAACAATGCGCTATAACCCACGAAACTGGTCCGAAATGACAAAAACAACTAGTTTTTGCGACATCTCCATAGCCGTGCACTGGTTTCATGGAGCATCAAAAATCGACCCGGGAGCCCAAACCAATGCGCTATAGTCCAAGAAACTGGCCTAAAACGCCAAAACCACCGAGTTTTTGCGACATCTCGATAGCCGCGCACAGGGTTCATGGAGCATGAAAAATCGATCCGGGACCCCAAAAGAGTGGCTCGCTGAAAACGACAAAAACACCGAGTTTTTGGGAAGTATGGATAGCCGTGCAAAGGTTTCACAGAGCATCAAAAATCGACCCGGGATCCCAAAACAATGCACTATAGCCAGCGAAATTGACCCGAAACGAAATAATCGACCCGGGACCCCAAACGGTTCATGGAGCATAAAAAATTGACCTGAGACCCCAAAATAGTGCGCTATAGCCCACGAAACTGGCCCGAATGATAAAAACAACCAGTTTGTGAGACGTCTCGATATCCGTGCACACGGTTCGTAGAGCATCAAAAATCTACCAAACAGTGCGTTATAGCCGACGAAACTCGCCCAAAACGACAAAAACAACGAGTTTTTGTGACGTCTCGATAGTCATGCACATGGTTCATGGGGCATCAAAAATCAACACGGGACCTCAAAACAGTGCGCTATAGCCCACGAAACTGGCCCGAATCGATGAAAACAACGAGTTTGTGCGACGTCTCGATAACCGTGCACAAGGTTCATGGAGCATCAAAACTCGACCCGGGACCGTTATATCCGGTGAAACTCACCCGAAACGACAAAAACAACGAGTTGTTGCGACGTCTCGATAGCCATGCATAGGGTTCACGGAGCATGAAATAATCGACCGTGGACCCCAAAACAATGCGCTATAGCCCACGAAATTGGCCCGAAATGACAAAACAACTAGCTTTTGTGACATCTCCATAGCCGTGCACTTGTTTCACGGAGCATCAAAAATCGACCCGATAGCCCAAAATAGTGCGCTATAGCCCAAGAAACTAGCCTGAAACGCCAAAAACACTTAGTGACTAACCCGATAGCCGCGCAGAGGGTTCATGGAGCATGAAAAATTAATCTGGGACCCCAAAAGAGTGACTAATCCAAAACGACAAAAACACCGAGTTTTTGGGAAGTCTCGATAGCCATGCACAGGTTTCGTGGAGCATCAAAAATTGACCCGGGATCCCAAAACAATGCGCTATAGCCAGCGAAATTGGCCCGAAACGAAAAAACACCGAGTTTCATGCAACCTCAAAAATCGATCCGGGACCCCAAAAGAGTGAGTTATCGCCCAAGAAACTGCCCCGAAACGACATAAACAACGAATTTTTGCGACGTTTCGGTAGCCGTGCATAGGGTTCACGGGCATCAAAAATCGACCCGGGACCCCATAACAGTGCGTTATTGCCCAAGAAAATAGCCCGGAACGACAAAAACAACGAGTTTTTGCGACATCTCGATAGCCGTTCACAGGGTTCATGCAACATAAAAAATCGACCCGGCACCCCAAAAACAGTGCGTTATAGCCCCACGAGAGTGGTCCGAAACGATAAAAACATTGAGTTTTTGGGATGTCTCGGCAGCCGTGTACAGGGTTCATAGAGCATCAAAAATTGACCCGGGACCCCAAAAGAGTGCGCTATAACCCACGAAACTGGCCCGAAATGACGAAAAACAATAAGTTTTATGACGTCTAGATAGCCATCCACAGGGTTCATGGAGCATAAAAAATCGACCAGGGACCCCAAAACAGTGCGTTATAGCCCACGAAACTGGTCGAAAACAACAAAAACAATGAGTTTTTCCAACGTCCCGATAGCCGTGCACATTGTTCATGGAGCATCAAAAATCGACCCGGCACCCAAAAGCAGTGCTTTATAGCCCACGAAATTGGCCCAAACCGAAAAATACACCAAGTTTCTATGATGTCTCGATAAGCGTGCACACGGTTCATGGAGCATTAAAAATCGACCCAGGACCCCATAACAGTCGCTATAACCCACGAAATTGGTCCGAAACGACCAGAGCAACGCGTTTTTGTGATGTCTCGATAGTCGTGCACACGGTTCATGGAGCATAAAAATTGACCCACGAAACGGACCCGAAATGACAAAAACAATGAGTTTTTACGACGTCTAGATAGCCATCCACAAGGTTCATGGAGCATCAAAAATTGACCCGGGACCCCAAAACAGTGCGCTATAGCCCATGAAATTTGGCCAAAACGACAAAAACGCCAAGTTTTTGCGACGTCTCGATAGTCATGCACACGTAGCATTAAAAATTGACCCGGGACCCAAAACAGTGCGTTATAGCCCACGAAACTGGCCCGAAACGACAAAACAACGAGTTTTGACGACATCTCGATAGCCGTGCAAACGGTTCACGGAGCATCAAAAATTGACCCGGGACCCCAAAATAGTGTGCTATAGCCCACGAAATTGGCCGAATCAACGAGTTTCTGCGGTGTCTCCATAGCCGTGCATAGCGTTCATGGAGCATCAAAAATGGACCCATGACCCCAAAATAGTGTGCTAGACCACGAAACTGGCCCGAAACAGCAAAAACAACGAGTTTTTGCAACGTCTCTATAGTCATGTACACGGTTCATGGAGCATCTATAATCGACCTGTGACCCCAAATCAATGTGCTATAGCCCACGAAACTGGCCCTAATCGACTAAAACAACGAGTTTTTGCGACGTCTCGATAGCCGTGCGCACGGTTCATGAAGCATCAAAAATCGACCCGGGACCCTACATGAGTGTGTTATAGCCCAAGAAACTGGAGTGAAATAACAAAAACACCGAGTTTTTCCGATGTCTCGACAGCCATGCACGGGGTTCGTGGAGTATGAAAAATCGACCCAGGACTGCCAAACAGTGCGCTATAGCCCACGAAACTGGCCGAAACGAGAAAAAAAATGAGTTTTGCGACGTCTCGATAGCCGTGCACAAGCTTCATGGAGCATCAAAAATCGACTCGGGACCCCAAAACAGTGGGCTATACCGTACGAAACTAGCCCGAAATGACAAAAACACAGAGTTTTCAGGATGTCTCGATAGCAGTGCACAGGGTTGATGAAGCATCAAAAATGGATCCGGGACCCCAAGACAATGCGCTATAGCCCACGAAACTAGCTCGAAACGAAAAAAACACCGAGTTTCTGGAATGTCTCGATAGCAGTGCACATGGTTGATGGAGCATTAAAAATCGACCCGAGACCCGAGAACAGTGCTCTATAGCCCACAAAACTGGCCCGAATCGACAAAAACAAAGAGTTTTTGCGACGTCTCGATTGCCGTGCACAAGGTTCATGCAGCCTTAAAAATCGACTCGGGACCTCAAAAGTGTGTGTTATAGCCCAAGAAACTAGCCCGAAACGACAAAAACATCGAGTTTTTGTGACGTCTCGCTAGCCGTGCACAAGGTTCATGGAGCATCAAAAATCGACCAGGGAACCCAAAACAGGTGCTATAGGCCAAGAAACTGGCCCGAAACGACAAAAACAATG
Source organism: Hordeum vulgare subsp. vulgare (assembly GCF_904849725.1). Taxonomy (NCBI): domain Eukaryota; kingdom Viridiplantae; phylum Streptophyta; class Magnoliopsida; order Poales; family Poaceae; genus Hordeum; species Hordeum vulgare. The sequence goes on along the minus strand of NC_058521.1, from coordinate 8,575,206 downwards.
AGTTTTTCCAACGTCTAGATAGCCGTTCAAAGGGTTCATGCAGTATCAAAAATCGACCCGGGACCCCCAAAACAGTGCGTTATAGCCCACGAAACTGGCCCGAAACGACAAAAACAACGAGTTTTTGCAACGTCTCACTAGTCATGCACACGGTTCATGGAGCATAAAAAATTGACCCGGGACCCCACAAAATTGGCCCGAAACGACAAAAATGCCAAGTTTTTGCGACGTCTCAATAGCCGTGCCCAGGGTTCATGGAGCATAAAAAATTGACCCGGGACCCCAAAACAGTGTGCTATAACCCACGAAATTGGCCCGAAACGACAAAAACACCTACTTTCTGTGACGTCTCGATAGCCATGCACAGGGTTCATGGAGCATCAAAAATCGACCCGGGATACCAAAACATTGCGATATATCCCACGAAATTGGCCCGAAAGACAAAAACGCCAAGTTTTTGCGACGTCTTGATAGTCATGCACACGGTTCATGGAGCATAAAAAATGGACCAGGGACCCCAAAATAGTGCGTTGTAGCCCACGAAACTGGCCCGAAACGACAAAAACAACGAGTTTCTACGACATCTCGATAGTCGTGCAAACGGTTCACACAACATCAAAAATCGACCCGGGACCCCAAAACAGTGAGCTATAGCCCACGAAACTGGCCGAATCAACAAAACCAACGAGTTTGTGCGGTGTCTCGATAGTCGTGCATAGGGTTCATGGAGCATTAAAAATAAATCCAGGACCCCAAAACAATGCGCTAGCCCACTAAATTGGCCCGAAACAACAAAATCAACAAGTTTTTGCAACGTCACAATAGTCGTGCACAGGGTTCTTGGAGCATCAAAAATCGACCCGGGACCCCTAAACAGTGTGCTATAACCCACGAAATTGGCCGAAACAACAAAAACGTCAATTTTTACGACGTCTCGATAGCCATGCATCGGGTTCATGGAGCATCAAAAATCGACCTCGGACACCAAAACAGTGCGATATATCCGAAATTGGCCCGAAACAAAACGTCAAGTTTTTGGGACGTCTTAATAGCCGTGCAAATGGTTCATGGAGCATCAAAAATCGACCCGGGACCCCAAAACTGTGTGTTATAGCCCACGAAACTGGCCCGAAACGACAAAAACAACGAGGTTTTGCGACGTCTCGATAGCTATGCAAAGTGTTCATGGAGCATAAAAAATCGACCCCAAAACAATGAGCTATAGCCCACGAAACTAGTCCGAACGACCAAAACAATGAGTTTCTACGACATCTCGATATCTCTACACACGGTTCGTGGAGCATCAAAAATCTACTCGGGGCCCCAAAACAGTTCGCTATAGCCCACGAAACTGGCCCGAGCCGACAAAAATACCGAGTTTTTGGGATGTCTCAAAGCATGCACAGGGTTCATGGAGCATCAAAAATCAATCTGTGAACCCAAAACAATGCGCAGAACACGAAATTGGCCCAAAAAGACAAAAACATTGAGCTTCTGCGACATCTCGATAGCCGTGCAAATGGTTCATGGAGCATCAAATATCAAACCGGGACCCCAAAACAGTGCGTTATAGCCCACCAAACTGGCCCGAAACGACAAAAACACCAAGTTTTGCAATGTCTCGATAGCCGTGCACAAAGTTCATGCAGCTTCAAAAATCGACCCAGGACCCCAAAACAGTGTGTTATAGCCCAAGAAACGAGCGTGAAATGGCAAAACCCCGAGTTTTTCCGATGTCTCGATAGCTGTGCACAGGGTTCGTGGAGTATTAAAAATCCACCCGGGACCCCAAAACAGTGCGTTATAGCCCCATGAAATTGGCTCGAAACGTCAAAAACAACGATTTTTTACGACGTGTCGACAGCCGTGCACATGATTCATGGAGCATAAAAAATCGAAAAGGGACCCGAAAACAATGCGCTATAGCCCACGAAACAGGCTTAAAACGACAAAAACACCAAGTTTTTGCGTCATCTCGATAGTCGTGCACACGGTTCATGGAGTATAAAAACTCGACCTGGGACCCCAAAACAGTGTGTTATAGCCCACGAAAATGGCGTGAACGACAAAAACACCGAGTTTTTGGGAAGTCTCGATAGGAGTGCATAGGGTTCATGGAGCATCATAAATCGATCCGGGACTCCAAAGCAGTGCGCTATAGCCCTAGAAACCGGCCGGAGACGACAATAACAACGTGTTTTCCGACGTCTCGATAGGTGTGCACGTGGTTCCTGGAGCATCAAATATCGTCCCGGGACCCCAAAACAGTGTGTTATATCCCAAGAAACTGGCGTGAAACGAGAGAAACAACCAATTTTTGCGACATCTCGATAGTCGTGCTCATGGTTCATGGAGCATGAAAAATCGACTCGGGACCCCAAAACAGTGCACTATAGCCCACGAAACAGGCTCAAAACGACAAAAACGCCAAGTTTTTTCGACGTCACGATAGTCGTGCACACGGTTCATGGAGCATTAAAAATCGACCCAGGATCCCAAAACAGTGCGCAGCCCACGAAACTGACCTGAAACGACAAAAACAACGAGTTTTTGCGACGTCTCGATAACCGTGCGCACGGTTCATGGAGCATCAAACATCGATATGTGACCCAAAAACAGTGCGCTATAGCCCATGAAACTGGCATGATACGACTGAAAAACCAAATTTTGGGATGTCTAGATAGTCGTGCATAGAGTTCGTGAAGCATAAAAAATCAACCCAGGACCCCAAAATAGTGCGCTATAGCCCACGACCTAGCGTCAAACGACAACAACACCGAGTTTTTTTGATGTCTCAATAGTCGTGCACAAGGTTCATGGAGCATCAGAAATCGACCCGGGACCCCTTATTAGTGTGCTATGGCCCACGAAATTGGGCTGAAAGGACAAAAACAATGAGTTTTTGCGATGTCTCGATAGTCGTGCACACGGTTCATGGAGCGTCAAAAATCGACCCGGGACCCCAAAACAGTGCGCTATAGCAACCGAAACTGGCCCGAAACGACAAAAAGACCGAGTTTTTGGGATGTCTCAATAACATTACAAACGGTTGATGGAGCATAAAAAATCAACCCGGGAACCCAAAATAGTGCATTGTAGCTGACGAAACTTGAGAGACACGACAAAAACAACGAGTTTTTGCGACGTCTCGATAGTCGTGCACACGGTTCATGGAGCATCAAAAATCGACCCGGGAACCCAAAACAATCCGCTATAGCCCACAAAACTGGCCCGAAATGTTAAAAACAAAGAATTTTTGCGACGTCTCGATAGCCGTGCACATGGTTCGTGGAGCATAAAAAATCGATCACGGACCCCAAAAGAGTGCGCTATAACCCACGAAACTGGCCCGGAACAACAAAAGCACCGAGTTTTTGGGATGTTTCGATAACTGTGTAGAGGTTTCGTGGAGCATCAAATATCGACCCGGAACCCCAAAATAGTCTGTTATGGCCCAAGAAACTGGCGTGAAACGACAAAAATACCGAGTTTTTGAATATGGTGATACCCGTGCACACGGTTCATGGAGCATCAAAAATCGACCCTAGACCCCAAAACAGTGTGCTATAGACAACGAAAATAGCCCGAGACGGCAAAAACATCGAGTTTTTGGAATGTCTCGATAGTAGTGCACACGGTTGATGGAGCATAAAAAAACGACCCGGGAACCCAAAACAGTGCGTTGTAGCCGACGAAACTCGCGCGAAACGACAAAAACAACGAGTTTTTGCATCGTCTCGATAACTGTTCACAAGGTTCATGGAGCATCAAAAATCGACCTGGGACCCCAAAAAGTGTGCTATAACCCACGAAACAGGCTCAAAACAACAAAAAACGCAAAGTTTTTGCGATGTCTCGATCATCGTGCACACGGTTCATGCAGCATAAAAATTTGACCCGGGAACCCAAAACAGTGTGCTATAGACCACCAAATTGGCCCGAAACGTCATAAACACCTAGTTTCTACGATGTCTCGGTAGTCGTGCAAAGAGTTCATGAAGCATCAAAACTCGACCCGGGAACCCAAAACAGTGTGTTCTAGCCCAAGAAACTGGTATGAAATGACAAAACACAGAGTTTTTCCGATGTGTCGATAGCCGTGCACAAGGTTCGTGGAGAATAAAAAATCAACACACGACCCCCAAAATAGTCTGTTATAGCCCATGAAACTCCCGCGAAACGACAAAAGCAACGAGTTTTTGCAACGTCTCAATAGCCGTGCACACGGTTCATGGAGCATCAAAAATCGACCCGGGACCCCAAAACAATGCGCACCCCACGAAACTGCCCCGAAACGACAAAAAACAACGAGTTTTTGTGACGTCTCGATAGTCGTGCACAGGATTCATGGAGCATCAAAAATCGACCCAGAACCCCAAAATAGTGCGCTATAGCCAACGAAACTAGCCCGAGACGAGAAAAATATCGAGTTTTTGGAATGTCTCGATAGTAGTGCACACGGTTGATGGAGCATAAAAAATCGACCCGAGACCGTAAAATAGTGCATTGTAGCCGACGAAACTCGCGCAAAACGACAAAACAACGAGTTTTTGCATCGTCTCGATAGTCATGCACAGGTTTTGTGGAGCATCAAAAATCGACCCGGGACCCCAAAACAGTGCACTATAACCCACGAAACAGGCTCAAAACAACAAAAATGCAAAGTTATTGCGATGTCTCGATCGTCGTGTACACGGTTCATGCAACAGAAAAAATCGACCTCGGATTCGAAAATAGTGCGCTATAGCCTACGAAACAGGCCCGAAATAACCAAAACACCGAGTTTTTTGGATGCCTCGATAGCCTGCACAAGGTTCATGGAGCATTACCAACCGACCCGGGAACCCAAAACAATACACTATAGACCACGAAATTGGACCGAAACGTCATAAACACCTAGTTTCTGTGACGTCTCGGTAGCCATGCACAGGGTTCATGGAGCATTGAAAATCGTGCCGGGACCCCAAAACAGTGCGCTATAACCCACGAAATTACACTACTGGAATCCAGTTCTTTGCCATCACCCATGTCTTTGCCGTCTGCTGGCTGATGGCAAAGAGGCTCTTTGCCGTTAGTTGGCACAACGCGGACGACAAAGGGCTGACTGATGGCAAAAATACTATTTGCCATGTGTGGGGCCTTTGCCCTCTGCCAGCGGAAGGCAAAGGGACCAAGGGAAAACGGCAAAGAGCACGGGTGGGTCCCATATCTGTCGTGTCCGACGGAAGGCTAACTTTGCCGTCTGCCGTGGGGCCCTTTGCCGTCGGGGGGCGGACGGCAAAGGGGTCGACCGTATAACGGCCGTCTTCTCCCCCTCGCGCTCACTGTCTGTCTCTCCCCCCCCACAGTACTGTCTCTCTCTCCCCCTCGCGCTCACTGTAACTCGCCTCCGCCGCAGCCCCGGCTCGCTCCCACCGGCGACCCCCTCCCCGCGGCGCTCCCCTCCCCGAGGCGACCCCCTCCCCGCGGCCACCCCCTCCCCGCGGCCATACCCCTCCCCGCGGCGACCCCTCCCTGCGGCCACCCCCTCCCCGCGGCCACACCCCTCCCGGCGACCCGTCCCTGCGGCCAGCCCCTCCCCGCGGCCACACCCCTCCCTGCGGCCACCCCCTCCCCGCGGCCACACCCCTCCCGCGGCAACTTCCCTGGTGAGTTCATTTTTTTTTCATTTCAGTGCATCTGTTAGTTTAGGTTACTCTAAGTGTTAACTAGGTTAATGTTAGTTTAGGTTAATTAGGTTACTGTTAGTTTAATGTTAATTAGGTTATTGTTAGTTTAGGTTAATTAGGTTACTATTAGTTTAGTATTAATTAGGTTACTGTTAGAAGAGGAGGAGGAGGAGGAGAAAGAAGAAGAAGAAGAAGAAGAAGAAGAAGAAGAAGAAGAAGAGGAAGAGGAGAGAAAAGAAGAAGAAGAAGAAGAAGAAGAAGAAGAGGAGGAGGAGAAAGAAGAAGAAGAAGAAGAAGAAGAAGAAGAAGAAGAAGAAGAAGAAGAAGAAGAAAAAGAGGGGAGAGGAGAAGAGGAAAGAAAAGGACCCCCACCCCCGACCCCCCGCCCACGACCCCCGACGCCCCACGCCACCAACCCCCGAGGCCCGACGCCACCAACCCCGGACCCTCGACCCCCGACCCTTGACGCCACTTACACCCAACTCCCGACCCCCGACACCCGACACCAGTGACCCCCGACACCCGACTCCCGACCCCCGATGCCCGACGCCACCAACCCCCGACCCTCGACCCCCGACCCTTGACGCCACTTACACCCGACTCCCGACCCCCGACACCCGACACCAGTGACCCCGGACACCCGACTCCCGACCCACGACGCCTGACGCCACCAACCCCCGACCCTCGACCCCCGACCCCCGACGCCACTGACACCCGACTCCCGACCCACGTCCCTCGATGCCCGACACCACTGACCCCCGACCCCCAATTCCCGACGCCAGACACCACTGACCCCCGAACCCGACCCCCGACCCCCGACGCCCGACACCACTGACCCCCGACCCCCGACACCCTACCCCCAACCCCCACGCCACTAACCCCCAACCCTGGGCCCCCGACACCTCTTTGGCCTCTTGTTGATCGAAAAGACCCCAACTCCCGACGCTAGTGACCCTCGACCACCGACGACACTGACCCCCGACCATTGACGCATTTAACCCGACTCCCGACCACCGACACCCGACACCACCGACCCTCGACGGCACTAACTCCCGACGCCACTAAGCCCCGACCCCCGACACCTCTTCTGCCTTCTTTTGACCGAGAAGGTGCTTTTCGGCCTTCCAGAGGCCCACGAGGTCGTAGTTTTGTAAATTATGAGTTAGGTCACATATTTTCTGATTATGTTAATTATAAAAACATTGCATTTGTGTTGATCGTGTGAATTTAAATGTGCAGTTGTTCGACGACCTCCACGTGCGTTGGACGAGCTCCGCCCTTGCGTTTGTTGGTGAGGACAAATGACTTCTCCTCCTACCCCCTTAATTTGCTCTGTCCCGGTCTTCGTGCCGATGAAACTTGCTAGCTATAGGTTTCTTCAATCATGAGTATGCGTGACCAGTATGCGTCTCCCGTTCGAAAGGGAGACATATATAAATATGCATTTCTTTGCATATTTATAACCGCCATCCTTTCGAATTGTCCAACATTATCCATGGACAGCCCGAGTATGTGTAGATTGGGTTTGTTTATCCGTATGATGTGCTCCGGATCCGATGCGGAATTTCGTCAGTGCCTCCCCTGTTGTTCTTCAAGTACACATCCTCTCTGCTTCTTGCCGAGACGTGTATTAGGAGAACAGTGGGGAGGTCCTGCCGAAATTATGCGTCGCATCTGGAGCAGAGCATGGGAAAACGAACCCATAGGTAGGTTGCATGGACGTAATAAAATTGACAAACTTGATTAGCGTATGAATATAGATGATGAATTAGATAGTTATTTCTTGTGCCCCCATAGGTTGCTAGGCAACATGAGTGATCGTGCTTGGATGTACACTGGTCACCCTAGTTAGAAAGACTTGACCCATGAATGGTTAACAAAACCCAGGGGGTTTGTGAGAGCTGCATTTGCAAATGGCCAGCAAAAAACATGGTGCCCCTGTCCCAACTACGACAACTGGAAAAAGCAGACGGAGTTTGCAATGGGTAAACACCTGCAGAAGTGGGGTTTTACGCCTAATTATACGGTGTGGACTTTTCATGGTGAGTGTGACCAACGTGCCAGAGCTGAGGTGATTCGTCGTTGCACCGACGAGCATGGTACGGGGATTGAAGACATGGTGCAAGACTTTGATGATGCTCGGGATTCGAACGATGAGATGGAGGAATCTGCACAGGCCTTCTATGAAATGTTGGAGTCTTCAAAACGTCCTCTCCACGAGCAGACTGAGCTTTGTCAGCTGGATGCCATCGCGCAAGTAATGGCTCTGAAGGCTCAATTCAACCTAGGCAGAGAATGCTACGATGCGATGATGACGTTATTTGGACGCTTTCTACCCAAAGGCCATGTACTGCCTGCAAACCTGTACCAGTCAGAGAAAATCCTCCGTGTACTTAAGATGCCCTATGAGAAGATACATTCCTGTGAGAATGGATGTGCCTTATTTAGGCTTGAATATGCGGCCTTGAACAATTGCCCCATTTGCAATTCTTCCATGTATATTGTGGTAGACAACGGCATGGGTGAGAAGAATCAGACCAAAATCCCCATTAGTGTTCTTCGGTATCTGCCAATCGTACCAAGACTTCAACGTCTTTTCATGGTCGAACAGACGGCCAGACAGATGACATGGCACAAATTGGGCAAAAGAACCGAACTAGATGTGGATGGGAACAAGATCCTGGTACACACTTCAGATGGTTTTGCGTGGAGGCACTTTGATGCATCACATAAGGATAAATCGGAAGATCCAAGGCAACCTAGAGTTGCCATCAGCACGGATGGCTTCAATGTGTATGGTATGACGGCAGCACAATGCAGTTGTTGGCCTGTATTAGTCATTCCACTAAATTTGCCACCCGGACAGATTATGAAAATAAAGAACATTTTCCTGACATTGATAATTCCAGGGCCCACCTATCCGGGGAAGAATATGAATGTGTACATGTAGCCGCTTAAGGATGAGTTGCAAGAAGCCTGGGATAATGGGATCAAGACCTACGACGCGGCTACCAAAACAAATTTAAAAATGCATGTGTGGTACATGTACTCGACGCATGATTATCCGGCGTTTGCGCTATTCGCTGGCTAGTGTGTGCATGGATGGTTCCCGTGCACTACATGCAAGGCAGTTCTTCAGTTCTGTTGGCTCTAGGCTGGTCGCAAGTATTCTTGCTTCGACATGCATAGACAATTCCTGGATCCTGACCATAAGTTCAGAAAAGACAAGAAGAATTTCATCAAAGGTAGAGTTGTCAAAAACACTGCACCAGCTGCGTTGACAGGCCAACAGACCCTTGATCAGTTAAACGCTCTCGAACCTGATCCTTTGCGTCCAGGATGCTTCAAAGGGTATAATACAGAACATGCCTGGACTCACAAGTCATGCTTATGGGATCTTCCTTAATTCAAAGACCTCCTTTGCCCACACAACATTGACATGATGCACACTGAAAAGAATATTGCGGAGGCCATTTTTGGTATATTGTTCGGAATAGAGGGGAAGTCAAAAGATAATCCTAAGGCTAGAATCGACCTGGAGGCTCTATGTGATAGACCGTTGCAAAACTTGCGACAACGGAAAGGAAAGCAAAGCATAGCGAAGCCAAAGGCATGGTTCAATCTTGAAAGGCCAGCTATGAGGGAAATGCTATTGTGGGTGAAAATGCGGTTGATGTTCCCTGATGGGTATGCTGTGAATCTAAAGAGGGGAGCGAGTCTTGAGAAATTGAAAATATTTGGGCTCAAGAGTCATGATTAACACATATGGATTGAGCCGGTAATGCCGGTGATGTTGCATGGTTTTATCCCTGAGGATGAATGGCTAGTACTGGCAGAGCTGAGCTATTTCTTCCGTTCTCTTTGTGCGAAAGAACTATCGCCTCGCATGAGAGATGAAATGGAAGAGTTGGCGCCGGAGTTGATCTGCAAATTAGAAAAGATCTTTGCACCAGGCTTCTTTAATCCAATGCAACATTTGATTTTGCATCTCCCGACCGAGGCAAGAATGGGGGGGGGGCGTTCAAAATCGACGGTGCTACTCAACTGAGAGGATGCAGAAGACGCTTCGAGCTAAGTGTCAAAATAAACGTAGAATTGAAGCATCGATGGCCAAGGCATTCATTACTGAGGAGGCGGCAAACTTCGTGATAGCACACTACGAAGCCAAAAATAATCATTTGCATAACCCGAAGCCTCGGTACAATGATGGCGATCGAAAAAAAGTTGGATCCAACCTCAGCCTATTCAAACGTAAGCTCGCACCATCCGGTGCTTCGAAAGGGAAATCGTTGGATGTCGAAGAATGGCGGACCATTTCATTGTATATCTTCACCAACCTAACAGAATTGCGGCCGTACATCGAGTAAGTTCTCGGTAATTTATTGTTCCGCAACTTCTAATTGCTTTGAACTACTCTTATTCCCGGATATTTGATATAGTCGATACGTCGCCGAATTCTCGGATGGAGCGGTCATCAAAAAGGATTCCGTCGAAGAGTATGAGCTTCTCGCAAAGCATGGAGCCGACTGTCCCGGTTTCATCTCTTGGTTCAAACAAAGGGTAATTAATTACAATTAAGGGTCCATTTGATTTCTTGGTCTAATTTGCAGCTAATGCATCCATTCTTTCGTATTAAACTTGTAGGCTAATGCAGAGTCTATGGACGCCGAGTTGAGACAAGTCGCTAATGGCTTTGACTATAAGGTCCGTTCATTTGACAAATACAACATCAACGAGTATCACTTTCGTACCTTTGGCAACGAGCTATCTATGCCCTACCTAAAGTCTACAAATTGTTCTGTCTCTGCTATCGGCGAAGGAGACACCGAGTATTATGGAAGAGTTGAAGCAATTTATGAACTTCTATTCTATGGTGAAAACCCACCGATCGTCGTAGTCTTCAAATGTTATTGGTTTGAGCCGAGGGAGACTAGAAGGACTCATGAACATATAGTACTAGTCGAAATCAACCAAAACACCCACTTAGATGTTCCCGATGTCTATATTATGGCTCAACGGGCGACACAAGTTTTCTATCTAACATGGGCCTACCAAACTGATCCAAATCTCAAAGGTTGGGATGTCGTTTATGAAGTGCCACCACATTTTAGACCACCTACCCTCAATGAAGAGGATTACAAACCTCACATTAACCCAGACACATATGAAGGAGAATTCTTCCAAGAAACACGTATGTCCAAGAAACGTTTCAAGCACCGCTCTACTTCACCCTAGAACATTGAAGTAGATAGCGATAGTGAATCCGTCTTAACCCCTGAGCCCGAACAGGAAGAGCTGGAAGAAGAAGAGGTTACTGCTGCGGATGACCTGTCACTTCCTGACCGATTACATAATGGTGGCCTTCCACATGTTCTTCGTCATAGTGATGATGATGATGCATTTATTGATGATAGTGATGATCATGATGCATTTATTGACCCCGAAGCATATATAGACGAGCACGATTGTTATTAGTTCATATCAGGTATTCAACTATTATACTATATATAAATTTTGAGTTCATGTTAGGTATTCAATTTTTATTAGTCATGTTGGTATTTATGATGATGATACACTTAAATTATATACATTTTATTAGTCCTGTTGGTATTTATGTTGTACTAATTTCATTTACTCTTTGTCATGACAGGTGTTGAAAGATGGTGGGCAAGGGTCGAACGCACTCCGCGGCTCCTTCTTCGTCGGCGGGTGATGGGATGGGTACTTCCATTCCTACCTCGCCTCTTCGGAGAGTGTTGCTCTCTACTATGCAAGGAGCGCCCCCCGTGAGAGGAGGTCGACCCCCCGCGAAGCCGAGAGGCACTAAAGGTACACGTTGTATTCATGTTGGTATTTATGTTGTACTCATGTTGTATGCATATTGGTATTTATATACATTTTATTACTCATGTTGGTATTTATGTTGTACTAAAGGTACACGTGGCCGCGGGAAAGGTAGGGCGGTGGCTGCCATGCCTTCTGAGGTGGCGGCTACACGGTCTCCGTCACCACCCCAAGCTGATTCATCTGAGCACAGGACTTCTAGGGTGGATTCGTCTGAGGTGGAGGCTACACAGTCTCCGGTTCACGAGCCTCAGGTCGACGTGCCTTCGGGGCGACTCCGGAGCAAAGCAGCGATGAGGGTACGTCCCAAGAGACCCAGTGGGATGCTGGTAGCGACGAGGAGCTGGGTGAGGGGGCTACCGTCTACCAGCGTGGTAGTTCGGGGCTCCCGCTCGTGCCAGCGACCCCCAAGCAGAGGTGGTCGATTAGGACAAATGGGGACAAGTAAGTTCATTTACTCTTATTTAACCTTTTGCCTTCGCGTTTTCTCAAATATCTAATGTTTTGGCTTTTATTTGTCATACTGTGGGGGTTGGATTGTTGCCAAGGGTGTCCGCAAGCCCCACAGCGTCCTTGGTTTCTTTGCCGTAAAAACTTCCCAGGGTTTGTTACGTTGCCCGGTCGGGAGCGAGAGGTAGGAATGACGTGGGTGCACTACTTGGGTGCCCCGGCCCCGCCGGAGGTGGAGATCGACGGTGTTTTGTGCGACACGAGGGCGGACATGGTGATCCGAAAGTTCTGGGTAATTTCTCCTTCACACAATTATCAATCAACCATAGCTATTTATTGTACTAATCGGTGTTGTCTCGTTTGCAGACCTACTACAGGTGTGAGGAGCGATACGAGGAGGACGCGGCAAAGGTTATCGAAACCGAGTGTCGCCGCCTACTTCAAAACTTTCTGCATGAGGCTCGGGTGCAGGCTGTTCGAGACTACTATGCCACGCAGCGTATTAGGCTTGACAAGGCGAAGTGCCGTGATGCTAAGATGGACATGGAGCATTACATGAAGGTAAATACATATTATTAAGGCTTTGTAGTTAGTTTCCTTGATTTGGTTCTTACGCGCTCAAATTTCTCTTTATTAACTTAGGTGCCCCCAAGATGGTGTGTGGATAAGATGGATTGTTGGGAGGCCTTGGTGGAACACTGGTGCTCCAAAACGTGGGAGGCCAACCACAACAACGCCAAGGAGAGGCGTGGCAAAATGGTTGGCATGCCACACCATCAAGGGAGCGTCAACTTAATCCAATTTGGGGAGAACTGGGTATGTGGTTTGCTTCATGCCTCATGCAATTCATTCTTAATGCTATCTTGAGCCCTTTACTAATACAATTTTCCACTCTCTCTCTTTTAGGCGCGTCACAATAAGACAGAGGCGCCACAGATGTACGACCTCTATGCGATAGCCCATACTGCCTCGTACAAGAAGGTCAAGGCATTCTCTGAGTCTGACCTCGAGCATCCAGAAAACTTCACCAACATCTCCTCCCACCACAAGCTCGTGAAGTACAGAGATCACGGGAAGGTGAGGAAAGGGGAGGACTTTAACCCGAGCGAGGGGCCTATTCATCCAGAGCTGGTTATGATAGCTGGCAACGGGAGGCCCCATGTCTCGATCGCCATTGGAGACGGCCTTATACGTTGTCCTACCACTCTCCGTCAGATAAAGGCACGCCAAACGAGCTCTTGTCCGGAGATAACACGTCGTCCACGGCCAATCGAGCTCACCATCGAGGTTAGTTTAATGGACTCAACTATCTTTCCTCATTATATTGTGCATTGGAACCAATATGATTACATTGCTAACAATGAGTTGTGTTGCAGGCTGCTATTCAGAAAGAGAGAGAGGCAATGCAGGTGGCTATGGCGGAAAAGGATAAGGAAATTAGGGAGCTGGAGGAGAGGACGACTGCATTGGTGGAGGCGGAGAGGGCACGGAATGATGCGTCTAGCAGGGCCATACACGAGCTCTTCGTGGTAAGTTTCTTCTTCATGTTATTTCAAATATTGCATTTGAATGTCCGTTTCATTAATAAATAAAAAGTTTGGCTTGTCGAAACCAAATGTACAGACTATGTGCGAGAGGAACGGCCAAGTCCCTCCGCCGATGCCAGTCATTAACGTGGCGGGGATGGTGAGTTTCATTTCAGTGCAGTGATCTTAAGAGTATCCTCATGCTAACTACACATTGCAAACGATGTTTGGTGCAGAATATCTCCCGAAACGCATCGCACGACCCTTCTACAGTCGAGCCTTCTCCAAGTGAAACAAGCCAGAGCCACCGTGCTTCACCGCTGTGATGACGATAATGGTATGTTATTTCTAGTGTTTTAATAAAAAAATATCTAGACTTCCATCTAAATGACATAATTAGCTTAGTTAGCTTCCCCTCTTCCTCCTCCTTCTTCTTCTTCTTTTCTTCTTCTTCCCCTCTTCCTTCTCCTTCTCCTCCTCCTCCTCCTCCTCCTTCTTCTTTTACTTCTTCTTCTCTTTCTCTTCTTCTACGTAGCTTCGACTCATCCAAGAAAGGCTACATTGGCTAATTATCCTACGAAATGACATAATTAGCTTAGTTAGCTCCAAAATGACCTATTTCATAAAAAATGACCTATAGTTAGCTAAGTTCTCTCCTAAATGACATAATAAGGATTACGTAGCTGCAACATGACCTATTCCCCCTAACTTAGGTATTAAATGGCCTATAATTAGCCTAGTTAGATCCAAAATGGCTTAATAAGCATAGTTTGCTCCGGAATGACCTATTTTACCCAAGTTAGCTCCGAAACGACCTATAGTTACCTAGAGTTCCACCTAGATGACATAATTAGCTTAATTATCTCCTAAATGGTCTATTTAATAAAACATGACCTATACTTTGCTAATTATCCTCGAAATGACATAATTAGCTCCAGAAAGGCATTCTTACCCAATTTACCCCGAAGAAGGGGACAAGAAGAGAAGAAAGAGGAAAAATGAAAGGAAGGAAGAAGAAGAAGAGGAGAAGAAGAAGAAGGAGAGGGAGGAGGATAAGAAGAAGGAGAAGAAGGAGGAGAAGAAGGAGAAGAAGCTCCTCCTTCTTCTTCTTCCTCCTTCTCCTTCTCCTTCTTCTTTTCTTCTTCTTCTCCTCTTCCTTCTCCTTCTCCTCCTCCTCCTCCTCCTTATTTTACTTCTTCTACTCTTTCTCTTCTTCTACATAGCTTAGACTCATCCAAGAAAGGCTAAATTGGCTAATTATCCTACGAAATGACATAATTAGCTTAGTTAGCTCCAAAATGACCTATTTAATAAAAAAATGACCTACAGTCAGCTAAGTTCTCTCCTAAATGACATAATAAGGCTTACGTAGCTGCAACATGACCTATTCCCCCTAATTTCGATATTAAATGGCCTATAATTACCCTAGCTAGATCCAAAATGGCTTAATAAGCATAGTTTGCTCCCGAATGACCTATTTTACCCAAGTTAGCTCCGAAACGACCTATAGTTAGCCAGGGTTCCACCTAGATGACATAGTTAGCTTAGTTAGCTCCTAAATGGTCTATTTAATAAAACATGACCTATACTTTGCTAATTATCCTCGAAATGACATAATTAGCTCCAAAAAGGCATTCTTAGCCAATTTAGCCCGAAGAAGGGGACAAGAGGAGAAGAAAGAGGAAAAATAAAAGGAAGGAATAAGAAGAAGAGGAGAAGAATAAGAAGGAAAGGGAGGAGGATAAGAAGAAGGAGAAGAAGGAGGAGAAGAAGGAGAAGGAGCTCCTCCTTCTCCTTCTTCTTCCTCCTTCTTCCTCCTTCTCCTTCTCCTTCTTCTTTTCTTCTTCTTCTCCTCTTCCTTCTCCTTCTCCTCCTCCTCCTCCTTCTTTTACTTCTTCTCTTTCTCTTCTTCTACGAAGCTGAGAATCATCCAAGAAAGGCTACATTGGCTAATTATCCTACGAAATGACATAATTAGCTTAGTTAGCTCCAAAATGACCTATTTAATAAAAAATGACCTACAATTAGCTAAGTTCTCTCCTAAAAGACATAATAAGGCTTACATAGCTGCAAGATGACCTATTCCCCCTAACTTAGGTATTAAATGGCCTATAATTAGCCTAGCTAGATTAAAAATAGCTTAATAAGCATAGTTTGCTCCGGAATGACCTACTTTACCCATGTTAGCTCCGAAACAACGTATAGTTAGCTAGGGTTCCACCTAGATGACATAAATAGCTTAGTTAGCTCCTAAATGGTCTATTTAATAAAACATGACCTATACTTAGCTAATTATCCTCGAAATGACATAATTAGCTCCAAAAAGGCATTCTTAGCCAATTTAGCCCAAAGAAGGGGACAAGAGGAGAAGAAAGAGGAAAAATGAAAGGAAGGAAGAAGAAGAAGAAGAGAAGAAGAAAAAGGAGAGGGAGGAGGATAAGAAGAAGGAGAAGAAGGAGGAGAAGAAGGAGAAGGAGCTCCTCCTTCTCCTTCTTCTTCCTCCTTCTCCTTCTCCTTCTTCTTTTCTTCTTCTTCTCCTCTTCCTTCTCCTTCTCCTCCTCCTCCTCCTCCTTCTTTTACTTCTTCTTCTCTTTCTCCTCTTCTACATAGCTAAGACTCATCCAAGAAAGGCTAAATTGGCTAATTATCCTACGAAATGACATAATTAGCTTAGTTAGCTCCAAAATGACCTATTTAATAAAAAAATGACCTACAGTCAGCTAAGTTCTCTCCTAAATGACATAATAAGGCTTACGTAGCTGCAACATGACCTATTCCCCCTAATTTCGATATTAAATGGCCTATAATTACCCTAGCTAGATCCAAAATGGCTTAATAAGCATAGTTTGCTCCCGAATGACCTATTTTACCCAAGTTAGCTCCGAAACGACCTATAGTTAGCCAGGGTTCCACCTAGATGACATAGTTAGCTTAGTTAGCTCCTAAATGGTCTATTTAATAAAACATGACCTATACTTTGCTAATTATCCTCGAAATGACATAATTAGCTCCAAAAAGGCATTCTTAGCCAATTTAGCCCGAAGAAGGGGACAAGAGGAGAAGAAAGAGGAAAAATAAAAGGAAGGAATAAGAAGAAGAGGAGAAGAATAAGAAGGAGAGGGAGGAGGATAAGAAGAAGGAGAAGAAGGAGGAGAAGAAGGAGAAGGAGCTCCTCCTTCTCCTTCTTCTTCCTCCTTCTTCCTTCTTCTCCTTCTCCTTCTTCTTTTCTTCTTCTTCTCCTCTTCCTTCTCCTTCTCCTCCTCCTCCTCCTCCTCCTTCTTTTACTTCTTCTTCTCTTTCTCTTCATCTACATAGCTTAGACTCATCCAAGAAAGGCTACATTGGCTAATTATCCTATTCAATGACATAATTAGCTTAGTTAGCTCCAAAATGACCTATTTAACAAAAAATGACCTACACTTAGCTAAGTTCTCTCCGAAATGACATAATAAGGCTTAAGTAGCTGCAAGATGACCTATTCCCCATAACTTAGGTATTAAATGGCCTATACTTAGCCTAGCTAGATCCAAAATGCCTTAATAAGCACAGTTTGCTCCGGAATGACCTATTTTACCCAAGTTAGCTCCGAAACGACCTATAGTTAGCTAGGGTTCCACCTAGATGACATAATTAGCTTAGTTAGCTCCTAAATGGTCTATTTAATAAAACATGACCTATACTTTGCTAATTATCCTCGAAATGACATAATTAGCTCCAAAAAGGCATTCTTAGCCAATTTAGCCCGAAGAAGGGGACAAGAGGAGAAGAAAGAGGAAAAATAAAAGGAAGGAAGAAGAAGAAGAGGAGAAGAAGAAGAAGGAAAGGGAGGAGGATAAGAAGAAGGAGAAGAAGGAGGAGAAGAAGGAGAAGGAGCTCCTCCTTCTCCTTCTTCTTCCTCCTTCTTCCTCCTTCTCCTTCTCCTTCTTCTTTTCTTCTTCTTCTCCTCTTCCTTCTCCTTCTCCTCCTCCTCCTCCTTCTTTTACTTCTTCTCTTTCTCTTCTTCTACGAAGCTGAGAATCATCCAAGAAAGGCTACATTGGCTAATTATCCTACGAAATGACATAATTAGCTTAGTTAGCTCCAAAATGACCTATTTAATAAAAAATGACCTACAATTAGCTAAGTTCTCTCCTAAATGACATAATAAGGCTTACATAGCTGCAAGATGACCTATTCCCCCTAACTTAGGTATTAAATGGCCTATAATTAGCCTAGCTAGATTAAAAATACCTTAATAAGCATAGTTTGCTCCGGAATGACCTACTTTACCCAAGTTAGCTCCGAACCAACGTATAGTTAGCTAGGGTTCCACCTAGATGACATAAATAGCTTAGTTAGCTCCTAAATGGTCTATTTAATAAAACATGACCTATACTTAGCTAATTATCCTCGAAATAACATAATTAGCTCCAAAAAGGCATTCTTAGCCAATTTAGCCCAAAGAAGGGGACAAGAGGAGAAGAAAGAGGAAAAATGAAAGGAAGGAAAAAGAAGAAGAGGAGAAGAAGAAAAAGGAGAGGGAGGAGGATAAGAAGAAGGAGAAGAAGGAGGAGAAGAAGGAGAAGGAGCTCCTCCTTCTCCTTCTTCTTCCTCCTTCTCCTTCTCCTTCTTCTTTTCTTCTTCTTCTCCTCTTCCTTCTCCTTCTCCTCCTCCTCCTCCTCCTCCTTCTTTTACTTCTTCTTCTCTTTCTCCTCTTCTACATAGCTAAGACTCATCCAACAAAGGCTAAATTGGCTAATTCTCCTACGAAATGACATAATTAGCTTAGTTAGCTCCAAAATGACCTATTTAATAAAAAAATGACCTATAGTTAGCTAAGTTCTCTCCTAAATGACATAATAAGGCTTACATAGCTGCAAGATGACCTATTCCCCCTAACTTAGGTATTAAATGGCCTATAATTAGCCTAGCTGGATCCAAAATGGCTTAATAAGCATAGTTTGCTCCGGAATGACCTATTTTACCCAACTTAGCTCCGAAACGACCTATAGTTAGCTAGGGTTCCACCTAGATGACATAATTAGCTTAGTTAGCTCCTAAATGGTCTATTTAATAAAACATGACCTATACTTTGCTAATTATCCTGGAAATGACATAATTAGCTCCAAAAAGGCATTCTTAGACAATTTAGCCCGAAGAAGGGGACAAGAGGAGAGGAAAGAGGAAAAATAAAAGGAAGGAAGAAGAATGAGAGGGAGGAGGATAAGAAGAAGGAGAAGAAGGAGAAGGAGCTCCTCCTTCTCCTTCTTCTTCCTCCTTCTTCCTCCTTCTCCTTCTTCTTTTCTTCTTCTTCTCCTCTTCCTTCACCTTCTCCTCCTCCTCCTCCTCCTCCTCCTCCTTCTTTTACTTCTTCTTCTCTTTCTCTTCTTCTACGTAGCTTAGACCCATCCAAGAAAGGCTAAATTGGCTAATTATCCTACGAAATGACATAACTAGCTTAGTTAGCTCCAAAATGACCTATTTAATAAAAAATGACCTACAGTTAGCTAAGTTCTCTCCTAAATGACATAATAAGGCTTACGTAGCTGCAAGATGACCTATTCCCCCTAACTTAGGTATTAAATGGCCCATAATTAGCCTAGCTAGATCCAAAATGGCTTAATAAGCATAGTTTGCTCCGGAATGACCTATTTTACCCAAGTTAGCTCCGAAACGACATATAGTTAGCTAGGGTTCCACCTAGATGACATAATTAGCTTAGTTAGCTCCTAAATGGTATATTTAATAAAACATGACCTATACTTAGCTAATTATCCTCTAAATGACATAATTAGCTCCAAAAAGGCATTTTTAGCCAGTTTAGCCCGAAGAAGGGGACAAGAGGAGAAGAAAGAGGAAAAATGAAAGGAAGGAAGAAGAAGAAGAGAAGAAGAAGAGAAGAAGGAGAAGGAGAAGGAGGAGGATAAGAAGAAGGAGAAGAAGGAGGAGAAGAAGGAGAAGGAGCTCCTCCTTCTCCTTCTTCTTCCTCCTTCTCCTTCTCCTTCTTCTTTTCTTCTTCTTCTCCTCTTCCTTCTCCTTCTCCTCCTCCTCCTCCTCCTCCTCCAGCTCCTTCTTTTACTTCTTCTTCTCGTTCTCTTCTTTTACGTAGCTTAGACTCATCCAAGAAAGGCTAAATTGGCTAATTATCCTACGAAATGACATAATTAGCTTAGTTAGCTCCAAAATGACCTATTTAATAAAAAATGACCTACAGTTAGCTAAGTGCTTTCCTAAATGACATAATAAGGCTTACGTAGCTGCAAGATGACCTATTCCCCCTAACTTAGGTATTAAATGGCCTATAATTAGCCTAGCTAGATCCAAAATAGCTTAATAAGCATAGTTTGCTCCGGAATGACCTATTTTACCCAAGTTAGCTCCGAAACGACCTATAGTTAGCTAGGGTTCCACCTAGATGACGTAATTAGTTAGTTAGCTCCTAAATGGTCTATTTAACAAAACATGACCTATACTTAGCTAATTATCCTCGAAATGACATAATTAGCTCCAAAAAGGCATTCTTAGCCAATTTAGCCCGAAGAAGGGGACAAGAGGAGAAGAAAGAGGAAAAATGAAAGGAAGGAAGAAGAAGAAGAAGAAGAGAAGAAGAAGAGAAGAAGAAGAGAAGAAGAAGAAGGAGAAGGAGGAGGATAAGAAGAAGGAGAAGAAAGAGGAGAAGAAGGAGAAGGAGCTCCTCCTTCTCCTTCTTCTTCCTCCTTCTTCCTCCTTCTCCTTCTCCTTCTTCTTTTCTTCTACTTCTCCTCTTCCTTCTCCTTCTCCTCCTGCTCCTCCTCCTCCTCCTTCTTTTACATCTTCTTCTCTTTCTCTTCTTCTACGTAGCTTAGACTCATCCAAGAAAGGCTAAATTGGCTAATTATCCTACGAAATGACATAATTAGCTTAGTTAGCTCCAAATTGACCTATTTAATAAAAAATGACCAACAATTAGCTAAGTGCTCTCCTAAATGACATAATAAGGCTTACGTAGCTGCAAGATGACCTATTCCCCCTAACTTAGGTATTAAATGGCCTATAATTAGCCCAGCTAGATCCAAAATGGCTTAATAAGCATAGTTTGCTCCGAAATGACCTATTTTACCCAAGTTAGCTCCGAAACGACCTATAGTTAGCTAGGGTTCCACCTAAATGACATAATTAGCTTAGTTAGCTCCTAAATGGTCTATACTTAGCTAATTTCTCTCCGAAATAACCTATATATACACTTCTTCATCTAGTATTATTCTTCTAACTTTCTTATTTGTCATTTTGGAGATTACCTTCACTTCACGGGAAGCTTGGATTATATTGATGGAATGCTTGAAGATGATTTCTTGTACCATGGCTTGTATTGAAACTATTGTAGTATATGGATATATATGAAACTTTGCATGCATGTGGATGAAACTGGTGTAATATATGGTTTGGTACGGATGCAACTTGCATAATATGTATGCACTATGGATGAGAGTTAATATGGTTATGAGTACGGAAATAAATTTATTTATGTCAAATATATATATATATATATCCTGATTATTGTTAAAAATGTTGGATATAATAAAAAATAAATTAAAATGGGGCAGATTCCCCTCTTTGCCGTCTGCCCCCACATGGCAAAGGGGTTTAGGCAGACGGCAAAGGGGGGAATCTGCCCCTCTCTCTCCCCTCTTTGTCGTATGCCCCCACATGGCAAAGGGGGGTGGGCAGACGGCAAAGGGTTGAATCAGCCCCCTCTCTCTCCCCTCTTTCCCGTCTGCCCCCACATGGCAAAGGGGGGTGGGCAGACGGCAAAGGGGTGAATCAGCCCCCTCTCTCTCCCCTCTTTGCCATCTGCCCCCACATGGCAAAGGGGGGGACGACAGACGGCAAAGAGAGGACGCCTGCCGTTAACACTTAACGGGGACGTTGCAGTATATGCCGTCCCGGTTAATTTGCCGTCTGCCCCCTCATGGCAAAGATTCTTTGTCGTCCGCTTTACAAAAGCAGACGGCAAAGAACCTCTTCACCGGATTTTTTTACCGTCTAATTTGCTGTGTGCTGACCGACGGCAAAGCCTTTGCCGTCCGTGGCTCCCCCCTTTGCCGTCCGTCGTGGCAGACGGCAAATTTCTGAATTTCAGTAGTGTTAGCCCGAAACGACAAGAACGCCATGTTTTTGTGATGTCTCGATAGTCGGGCACGTGGTTCATGGAGCATCAAAAATGGACCCGAGACCCCAAACAGTGCGTTATATCCCAGGAAACTGGCCCCAATCGAGAAAAACACCATGGTTTTGCGATGGCTCGATAGCCGTACAAAGAGTTCATGAAGCATCAAAACTCGACCCGGGACCCCAAAACAGTGTGTTCTAGCCCAAGAAACTGGCATGAAATGACAAAAACACAGAGTTTTCCGATGTGTCGATAGCCGTGCACAGGGTTCATGGAGAATCAAAAATCGACACAGGACCCCCAAAATAGTGCGCTATAGCCACGAAACTCGCGCGAAACGACAAAAACAACGAGTTTTTGCGACGTCTCGATAGCCGTGCATAGGGTTCATGGAGCATAAAAAATCGACCCGGGACCCCAAAACAATGCGCTATAGCCCACAAAACTGGCCAGAAATGTTAAAAACAAAGTGTTTTTGCGACATCTGGATAGCCGTGCACACGGTTCATGGAGCATAAAAAATTGATCCGGGACCCCATAACAGTGCGCTATAGCCCACGAAACTGGCCCGAAACGACAAAAGCACCGAGATTTTGGGATGTCTCGATTGCTGTGTAGTGGTTTTATCGAGCATGAAATATCGACCCAGGACTCCAAAATAGTGTGTTATGGCCCGAGAAACTGGCGTGAAACAACAAAAACACTGAGTTTTTCAGATACGTTCATACCCATGCACACGGTTCATGGAGCATCAAAAATCGACCCGGGACCCCAAAACAGTGCGCAGCCCACGGAACTGCCCCGAAACAACAAAAACAAAGAGTTTTTGCGACGTCTCGATAACCATGCACAGGGTTCATGGAGCATCAAAAATCGACCTGGAACCCCAAAACAGTGCGCTATAGCCCACAAAACTAGCCCGAGAGGACAATAACATCGAGTTTTTGGAATGTCTCGATAGCAGTTCACAGGGTTGATGGAGCATAAAAAATCGACCCGGGACCCCAAAACAGTGCATTGTAGCCGACGAAACTCGCGCGAAACGAAAAAAACAACGAGTTTTTGCATCGTCTCGATAGTCGTGCACAGGGTTCATGGAGCATCAAAAATCGACCCGGTAACCCAAAACAGTGCACTATAACCCACGAAACAGGCTCAAAACAACAAAAAAGCAAAGTTATTGCGATGTCTCGATCGTAGTGCACACGGTTCATGCAGCATAAAAATCGTCGCGGGATCCGAAAATAGTAGGCTATAGCAAACGAAACTGGCCCGAAATGACCAAAACACCGACTTTTTTGGATGTCTCGATAGCATGCACAAGGTTCATGGAGCATTACCAATCGACCCGGGAACCCAAAAAAATGCACTATAGACCACGAAATTGGCCCGAAACGTCATAAACACCTAGTTTCTTCGACTTCTCGGTAGCCGTGCACAGGGTTCATGGGGCATTGAAAATCGTCCCGGGACCGCAAAACAGTGCCCTATAACCCGGGAATTAGCCCGAACGACAAGAACGCCATGTTTTTGTGACGTCTCAATAGTCGTGCACACGGTTCATGGAGCATCGAAAAATGGACCCCAGACCCCAAACAGTGCGTTATAGCCCTGGAAACTGGCCCCAGTCGACAAAAACACCATGGTTTTGCGATGTCTCGATAGCCGTGCAAAGAGTTCATGAAGCATCAAAACTCGACTCGGGACCCCAAAATAGTGTGTTCTAGCCCAAGAAACTGGCTTGAAATGACAAAAACACAGAGTTTTTCCGATATGTCGATAGCCATGCACAGGGTTCGTGGAGAATAGAAAATCGACACGGGACCCCAAAACAGTGCGTTATGGCCCACGAAACTCGCGCGAAACGACAAAAACAACGAGTTTAACGTCTTAATAGCCATGCACAGGGTTCATGGAGCATCAAAAATCGATCCAGGACCCTAGACGAGTGCGCAGTAGGTCTCGATAGCCGTGCACAGGGTTCATGGAGCATCGAAAACAGTGCATTGTAGCCGACGGAACTCGCGTGAAATGACAAGAACAATGAGATTTTGCGACGTCTCAATAGTCGTGCACATGGTTCATGGAGCATCAAAAATCGAACCGGTACCCCAAAACAGTGCGCTATAGCCCACGAAACTCGAGCGAAACGACAAAAACAAAGGGTTTTTGCGACGTCTCGATAGCCGTGCATAAGTTCGTGGAGCATAAAAAATCGATCCGGGACCCAAAACAATGCGCTATAGCCCGTGAAACTGTCCCGAAACGACAAAAGCATCGAGTTTTTGGGATGTCTCAATAGCTATGTAGTGGTTTCATGGAGGATCAAATATTGACCCAGGACCCCAGAACAGTGCGTTGTAGCCGACGAAACTGGCGTGAAACGACAAAACCACTGAGTTTTTCCGATGTGTCGATAGCCGTGCACAGGGTTCATGGAGAATCAAAAATTGACACCGGACCCCAAAATAGTGCGCTATAGCCCACGAAACTCGAGCGAAACGACAAAAACGATGAGTTTTTATGACGTCTCGATAGCCATGCACAGGGTTCATGGAGCATCAAAAATCGATCCGGGACCCTAGAAGAGTGCATAATAGGTCTCGATAGCCGTGCACATGATTCATGGAGCAGCAAAAACAGTGCGTTGTAGCCGACGAAACTCGCGTGAAATGACAAAAACAATGAGATTTTGCGACGTCTCGATAGTCGTGCACATGGTTCATGGAGCATCAAAAATCGAACCGGGATCCCAAAACAGTGCGGTATAGCCCACGAAACTGGCCCGAAATGTTAAAAACAAAGGGTTTTTGCGACCTCTCGATAGTCGTGCACACGTTCATGGAGCATAAAAAATCGATCCGGGACCCCAAAAACAGTGCGCCATAGCCCACGAAATTGGCCCGAAACGACAAATGCATCGTGTTTTTGGGATGTCTCGATAGCTATGTAGTGGTTTCCACTAGTAGAAAACAGGGCTATCGTTCGGCCCTGGCCAGCCCATTAGTCCCGGTTCTTCAAGAACCGGGACCAATGTGGGATATAAGACCCCGTTCGTGAGCCCAGGGGGCCGGTCGGGGCCTCGTGGGCATTGGTCCTGGTTCGTGTGGAACCATTTGTCCCGGTTCGAGCCACGAACCGGGACCAATGGTCCTCGCTGCTGGCCCACAACCATTGGTCCCAGTTCGTGGCTTGAACCGGGACAAATAACTTGCCTACATATACCCACCGCCACGGCAGAGCACTCCAGAGTGCTTTGTTTTTGTCAAGCCGGCAAGGGGATGGCATTTGGGTGCTCTAGTTCACCTCCTATGCACATGAGGTGTTCGATGAAATGCCCGAGCCACAGTAGTTAAGCTTTCTCCTCTCGAAACTCGACCTCCGAGGTCCATTTTCAACGAGATTTGTCTAGGTTTAGCGGTCCGTCACGCCCTGTCCCTGCCCCATCTTCACCGCCGTCGATCGCCCGCGCCGATCTCGTCGCCGGGACCACCGTGGTGAGCCTCTTGTTCTTATCTTCTTTTTGAAATAAAAAAAATTCTGACTTCAGATAGATACTTGTCTAATTTTCTTACTTTTATTATTCCTTGTTATTATATAGTGAGATGGTTTTGGTATCCGCCCCCGTCGGCCCTCGTCCTGTCTATGATTCAGATGTGGTATATATTATATTTTCATAACTATTTGGTTCATTTATTGTTTGTGACAATTATGCCGACCAATGTGACATATATTTTATTTATCTAGGAGGTTGTTGAACCGGAAATTCCAACCGACCCTATTGTCGAGAGGTGAAATTTAGTTGAAGAAGAAAACAATTACTTGAAGGAAAAAATAAGAAAAATTGAGGAGGAGAAGATGATATTGGAGTTGCATGTTGCGGATGCCGTCGATGATCACAAGATCAAGATGGATGCAATGCGGTCGAAGATTAAAAATATTAGAAAATATGCCATTCATACCGAGGCTTGGTATCATTATGCAGTTGGATTAGTTGTTACCTTGGTTGCGGTTATGATTGCATTTGTTTTTGCATTGAAATGTTTTACATAATTTCAATGTATGGTTTAATTAGATGCTGTGGAGAGCTATATGTTGTTCAATGAGAACTATGTATGTACTTTGGTTTTAATGCTCTGGAGAACTATGTATGTACTTTGGTTTCAGAGTTCATTTCAAATGCTATTTAACTTCATCGTCTTACAGCTTTGAATGGTGCATTTTGAACACAGAAAAACAAGGGAGTTCAAATAAGTTCAAAAAAATTGAAATCCCTTTGTAACAGACGAGTTTCCCTATGAAACCCTGATACTTCGAAGGAGATTGTCTGTTTTGTACACGAAGTGCATCCAGATTTTGCCGAAAGCCTCTCTACTTTCTTGCACATGCAATGTGGGTGAAATGATGATACCATGCCAACTTGGAACCTTTTCAGAGTTCATTTCAAATGCTTTTCAATTTCATGGTCTTATAGCTCAAAATAATGAGTAAATGCATCAAAATAACAAATGAAGTCAGAAAGGGTTGTAAATTGATGATGTGGCTTTGAATGGTGCATTTTGAACACAAAAAAAAAGAGGGTTCAAATAAGTTCAACAAAAATGAAATCCCTTTGTAACAGACGAGTTTCCGTATGAAACCCTGATACTTCGAAGGAGATAGTCTGTTTCGTACATGACGTGCATCCAGTTTTTGCCGTAAGCCTCTTTACTTTATTGCACATGCTATGAGGGTGACATGATGATACCATGCCTACTTGGAACCTTTTCAGAGTTTATTTCAAATGCTTTTCAATTTCATGGTCTTATCGCTCAAAATAATTAGTAAATGCATGAAAAATAACAAATGAAGTTAGAAAGGGTTGTAAATTGATGATGTGGCTTTGAATGGTGCATTTTGAACACAAAAAACAAGGGGGTTCAAATAAGTTCAAAAAATTGAAATCCCTTTGTAACAGACTAGTTTTCCGTATGTAATCGTGATACTTCGAAGGAGATTGTTTGTTTTGTACACGAAGTGCATCCAGTTTTTGCCGTAAGCCTCTCTACTTTCTTGCACATGCTATGTGGGTGTAATGATGGTACCATGCCAACTTGGAACCTTTTGAGAGTTCATTTCAAATGCTTTTCAATTTCATGGTCTTATAGCTCAAAATAATCAGTAAATGCATGAAAAATAACAAATGAAGTCAGAAAGGGCTGTAAATTGATGATGTGGCATTGAATGGTGCATTTTGAACACAGAAAAACAAGGAAGTTCAAATAAGTTCAACAAAAATGAAATCCTTTTGTAACAGAAGAGTTTCCGTATGAAACCTGATACTTCGAAGGACATTGTCTGTTTTGTACACGAAGTGCATCCAGTTTTTGCCGTAAGCCTCTCTACTTTCTTGGACATGCTATGTGGGTGAAATGATGATACCATGCCAACTTGGAACCTCTTGAGAGTTCATTTCAAATGCTTTTCAATTTCATGGTCTTATAGCTCAAAATAACCAGTAAATGCATGAAAAATAACAAATGAAGTCAGAAAGGGTTGTAAATTGATGATGTGGCTTTGAATGGTGCATTTTTAACACAGAAAAACAAGGGGGTTCAAATAAGTTCAAAAAAATTGAAATCCCTTTGTAACAGACGAGTTTCCGTATGAAACCCTGATACTTCAAAGGAGATTGTCTGTTTTGTACACGAAGTGCATCCAGTTTTTGCCGTAAGCCTCTCTACTTTCTTGCACATGCTATGTGGGTGAAATGATGATACCATGCCAACTTGGAACCTTTTTAGAGTTCATTTCAAATGCATTTCAATTTCATGGGCTTATAGCTCAAAATAATCAGTAAATGCATGAAAAATAATAAATGAAGTCAGAAAGGGTTGTAAATTGATGATGTGGCTTTGAATGGTGCATTTTTGAACACAGAAAAACAAGGGGGTTCAAATAAGTTCAAATTTTTTGAAAGCCCCTTGTAACACACGAGTTTCCGTATGAAACTCTGATACTTCGAATGAGATTGTCTGTTTTGTACACGAAGTGCATCCAGTTTTTGCCGTAAGCCTCTCTACTTTCTTGCACGTGCTATGTGGGTGAAATGATGATACCATGCCAACTTGGAACCTTTTTAGAGTTCATTTCCAACGCTTTTCAATTTCATGGTCTTATAGCTCAAAATAATCAGTAAATGCATGAAAAATAACAAATGAAGTCAGAAAGGGTTGCAAATTGATGATGTGGCTTTGACTGGTGCATTTTGAACACAGAAAAACAAGGGGGTTCAAATAAGTTCAAAAAAATTGAAATCCCTTTGTAACAGACGAGTTTCCGTATGAAATCCTGATACTTCGAAGGAGATTGTTTCTTTTTTGCACGAAGTGCATCCAGTTTTTGCCGTAAGCCTCTCTACTTTCTTGCACATGCTATGTGGGTGAAATGATGATACCATGCCAACTTGGAACCTTTTCAGAGTTCATTTCAAATGCTTTTCAATTTCATGGTCTTATAGCTCAAAATAATCACTAAATGCATGAAAAATAACAAATGAAGTCAGAAAGGGTTGTAAATTGATGATGTGGCTTTAAATGGTGCATTTTGAACACAGAAAAACAAGGGGGTTCAAATAAGTTCAAAAAAATTGAAATCCCTTTGTAACAAACGAGTTTCCGTATGAAACCATGATACTTCGAAGGAGATTGTCTGTTTTGTACACGAAGTGCATCTAGTTTTTGCCGTAAGCCTCTCTACTTTCTTGCAGATGCTATGTGGGTGAAATGATGATACCATGCCAACTTGGAACCTTTTTAGAGTTCATTTCAAATGCTTTTCAATTTCATGGTCTTATAGCTCAAAATAATCAGTAAATGCATGAAAAATAACAAATGAAGTCAGAAAGGGTTGTAAATTGATGATGTGGCTTTGAATGGTGCATTTCGAACATAGAAAAACAGGGGGTTCAAATAAGTTCAAAAAAATTGAAATCCCTTTGTAACAGACGAGTTTCCGTATGAAACTCTCATACTTCGAAGGAGATTGTGTGTTTTGTACAGGGAGTGCATCTAGTTTTTGCAGTAAGCCTCTCTACTTTCTTGCACATGCTATGTGGGTGAAATGATTATACCATGCCAACTTCGAACCTTGTCAGAGCTCATTTCAAATGTTTTTCAATTTCATGGTCTTATAGCTCAAAATAATCAGTAAATGCATGAAAAATAACAAATGAAGTCAGAAAGGGTTGTAAATTGATGATGTGGCTTTGAATGGTGCATTTTGAACACAAAAAAACAAGCGGGTTCAAATATGTTCAACAAAAATGAAATCCCTTTGTAACAGACGAGTTTCCGTATGAAACCCTGATACTTCGAAGGAGATTGTCTGTTTTGTACACGAAGTGCATCCAGATTTTGCCGAAAGCCTCTCTACTTTCTTGCACATGCTATGTGGGTGAAATGATGATACCATGCCAACTTGGAACCTTTTCAGAGTTCATTTCAAATGCTTTTCAATTTCATGGTCTTATAGCTCAAAATAATGAGTAAATGCATCAAAATAACAAATGAAGTCAGAAAGGGTTGTAAATTGATGATGTGGCTTTGAATGGTGCATTTTGAACACAGAAAAACAAGGGGGTTCGAATAAGTTTAAAAAATTGAAATCCCTTTGTAACAGACTAGTTTTCCGTATGTAACCGTGATACTTCGAAGGAGATTGTTTGTTTTGTACACGAAGTGCATCCAGTTTTTGCCGTAAGCCTCTCTACTTTCTTGCACATGCTATGTGGGTGAAATGATGGTACCATGCCAACTTGGAACCTTTTCAGAGTTCATTTCCAATGCTTTTCAATTTCATGGTCTTATAGCTCAAAATAATCAGTAAATGCATGAAAAATAACAAATGAAGTCAGAAAGGGCTGCAAATTGATGATGTGGCATTGAATGGTGCATTTTGAACACAGAAAAACAAGGGGGTTCAAATAAGTTCAACAAAAATGAAATCCTTTTGTAACAGAAGAGTTTCCGTATGAAACCCTGATACTTCGAAGGACATTGTCTGTTTTGTACACGAAGTGCATCCAGTTTTTGCCGTAAGCCTCTCTACTTTCTTGGACATGCTATGTGGGTGAAATGATGATACCATGCCAACTTGGAACCTTTTGAGAGTTCATTTCAAATGCTTTTCAATTCCATGGTCTTATAGCTCAAAATAACCAGTAAATGCATGAAAAATAACAAATGAAGTCAGAAAGGGTTGTAAATTGATGATGTGGCTTTGAATGGTGCATTTTTAACACAGAAAAACAAGGGGGTTCAAATAAGTTCAAAAAAATTGAAATCCCTTTGTAACAGACGAGTTTCCGTATGAAACCCTGATACTTCGAAGGAGATTGTCTGTTTTGTACACGAAGTGCATCCAGTTTTTGCCGTAAGCCTCTCTACTTTCTTGCACATGCTATGTGGGTGAAATGATGATACCATGCCAACTTGGAACCTTTTTAGAGTTCATTTCAAATGCATTTCAATTTCATGGTCTTATAGCTCAAAATAATCAGTAAATGCATGAAAAATAACAAATGAAGTCAGAAAGGATTGTAAATTGATGATGTGGCTTTGAATGGTGCATTTTGAACACAGAAAAACAAGAGGGTTCAAATAAGTTCAAATTTTTTGAAAGCCCCTTGTAACACACGAGTTTCCGTATGAAACTCTGATACTTCGAAGGAGATTGTCTGTTTTGTACACGAAGTGCATCTAGTTTTTGCCGTAAGCCTCTCTACTTTCTTGCACGTGCTATGTGGGTGAAATGATGATACCATGCCAACTTGGAACCTTTTTAGAGTTCATTTCAAACGCTTTTCAATTTCATGGTCTTATAGCTCAAAATAATCAGTAAATGCATGAAAAATAACAAATGAAGTCAGAAAGGGTTGCAAATTGATGATGTGGCTTTGACTGGTGCATTTTGAACACAGAAAAACAAGGGGGTTCAAATAAGTTCAAAAAAATTGAAATCCCTTTGTAACAGACGAGTTTCCGTATGAAACCCTGATACTTCGAAGGAGATTGTTTCCTTTTTGCACGAAGTGCATCCAGTTTTTGCCGTAAGCCTCTCTACTTTCTTGCACATGCTATGTGGGTGAAATGATGATACCATGCCAACTTGGAACCTTTTCAGAGTTCATTTCAAATGCTTTTCAATTTCATGGTCTTATAGCTCAAAATAATCAGTAAATGCATGAAAAATAACAAATGAAGTCAGAAAGGGTTGTAAATTGATGATGTGGCTTTAAATGGTGCATTTTGAACACAGAAAAACAGGGGGTTCAAATAAGTTCAAAAAAATTGAAATCCCTTTGTAACAGACGAGTTTCCGTATGAAACTCTCATACTTCGAAGGAGATTGTCTGTTTTGTACACGAAGTGCATCCAGTTTTTGCCGTAAGCCTCTCTACTTTCTTGCAGATGCTATGTGGGTGAAATGATGATACCATGCCAACTTGGAACCTTTTTAGAGTTCATTTCAAATGCTTTTCAATTTCATGGTCTTATAGCTCAAAATAATCAGTAAATGCATGAAAAATAACAAATGAAGTCAGAAAGGGTTGTAAATTGATGATGTGGCTTTGAATGGTGCATTTCGAACTTAGAAAAACAGGGGTTCAAATAAGTTCAAAAAAATTGAAATCCCTTTGTAACAGACGAGTTTCCGTATGAAACTCTCATACTTCGAAGGAGATTGTGTGTTTTGTACAGGGAGTGCATCTAGTTTTTGCAGTAAGCCTCTCTACTTTCTTGCACATGCTATGTGGGTGAAATGATTATACCATGCCAACTTCGAACCTTGTCAGAGCTCATTTCAAATGTTTTTCAATTTCATGGTCTTATAGCTCAAAATAATCAGTAAATGCATGAAAAATAACAAATGAAGTCAGAAAGGGTTGTAAATTGATGATGTGGCTTTGAATGGTGCATTTTGAACACAGAAAAACAAGCGGGTTCAAATAAGTTCAACAAAAATGAAATCCCTTTGTAACAGACGAGTTTCCGTATGAAACCCTGATACTTCGAAGGAGATTGTCTGTTTTGTACACGAAGTGCATCCAGATTTTGCCGAAAGCCTCTCTACTTTCTTGCACATGCTATGTGGGTGAAATGATGATACCATGCCAACTTGGAACCTTTTCAGAGTTCATTTCAAATGCTTTTCAATTTCATGGTCTTATAGCTCAAAATAATGAGTAAATGCATCAAAATAACAAATGAAGTCAGAAAGGGCTGTAAATTGATGATGTGGCTTTGAATGGTGCATTTTGAACACAGAAAAACAAGGGGGTTCGAATAAGTTTAAAAAATTGAAATCCCTTTGTAACAGACTAGTTTTCCGTATGTAACCGTGATACTTCGAAGGAGATTGTTTGTTTTGTACACGAAGTGCATCCAATTTTTGCCGTAAGCCTCTCTACTTTCTTGCACATGCTATGTGGGTGAAATGATGGTACCATGCCAACTTGGAACCTTTTCAGAGTTCATTTCAAATGCTTTTCAATTTCATGGTCTTATAGCTCAAAATAATCAGTAAATGCATGAAAAATAACAAATGAAGTCAGAAAGGGCTGTAAATTGATGATGTGGCATTGAATGGTGCATTTTGAAAACAGAAAAACAAGGGGGTTCAAATAAGTTCAACAAAAATGAAATCCTTTTGTAACAGAAGAGTTTCCGTATGAAACCTTGATACTTCGAAGGACATTGTCTGTTTTGTACACGAAGTGCATCCAGTTTTCGCCGTAAGCCTCTCTGCTTTCTTGCACATGCTATGTGGGTGAAATGATGATACCATGCCAACTTGGAACCTTTTGAGAGTTCATTTCAAATGCTTTTCAATTCCATGGTCTTATAGCTCAAAATAACCAGTAAATGCATGAAAAATAACAAATGAAGTCAGAAAGGGTTGTAAATTGATGATGTGGCTTTGAATGGTGCATTTTTAACACAGAAAAACAAGGGGGTTCAAATAAGTTCAAAAAAATTGAAATCCCTTTGTAACAGACGAGTTTCCGTATGAAACCCTGATACTTCGAAGGAGATTGTCTGTTTTGTACACGAAGTGCATCCAGTTTTTAAGCCTCTCTACTTTCTTGCGCATGCTATGTGGGTGAAATGATGATACCATGCCAACTTGGAACCTTTTTAGAGTTCATTTCAAATGCATTTCAATTTCATGGTCTTATAGCTCAAAATAATCAGTAAATGCATGAAAAATAACAAATGAAGTCAGAAAGGGTTTTAAATTGATGATGTGGCTTTGAATGGTGCATTTTGAACACAGAAAAACAAGAGGGTTCAAATAAGTTCAAATTTTTTGAAAGCCCCTTGTAACACACGAGTTTCCGTATGAAACTCTGATACTTCGAAGGAGATTGTTTGTTTTGTACACGAAGTGCATCCAGTTTTTGCCGTAAGCCTCTCTACTTTCTTGCACGTGCTATGTGGGTGAAATGATGATACCATGCCAACTTGGAACCTTTTTAGAGTTCATTTCAAACGCTTTTCAATTTCATGGTCTTATAGCTCAAAATAATCAGTAAATGCATGAAAAATAACAAATGAAATCAGAAAGGGTTGCAAATTGATGATGTGGCTTTGACTGGTGCATTTTGAACACAGAAAAACAAGGGGGTTCAAATAAGTTCAAAAAAATTGAAATCCCATTGTAACAGACGAGTTTCCGTATGAAACCTTGATACTTCGAAGGAGATTGTTTCTTTTTTGCACGAAGTGCATCCAGTTTTTGCCGTAAGCCTCTCTACTTTCTTGCACATGCTATGTGGGTGAAATGATGATACCATGCCAACTTGGAACCTTTTCAGAGTTCATTTCAAATGCTTTTCAATTTCATGGTCTTATAGCTCAAAATAATCAGTAAATGCATGAAAAATAACAAATGAAGTCAGAAAGGGTTGTAAATTGATGATGTGGCTTTGAATGGTGCATTTCGAACATAGAAAAACAGGGGTTCAAATAAGTTCAAAAAAATTGAAATCCCTTTGTAACAGACGAGTTTCCGTATGAAACTCTCATACTTCGAAGGAGATTGTGTGTTTTGTACAGGGAGTGCATCTAGTTTTTGCAGTAAGCCTCTCTACTTTCTTGCACATGCTATGTGGGTGAAATGATTATACCATGCCAACTTCGAACCTTGTCAGAGCTCATTTCAAATGTTTTTCAATTTCATGGTCTTATAGCTCAAAATAATCAGTAAATGCATGAAAAATAACAAATGAAGTCAGAAAGGGTTGTAAATTGATGATGTGGCTTTGAATGGTGCATTTTGAACACAGAAAAACAAGCGGGTTCAAATAAGTTCAACAAAAATGAAATCCCTTTGTAACAGACGAGTTTCCGTATGAAACCCTGATACTTCGAAGGAGATTGTCTGTTTTGTACACGAAGTGCATCCAGATTTTGCCGAAAGCCTCTCTACTTTCTTGCACATGCTATGTGGGTGAAATGATGATACCATGCCAACTTGGAACCTTTTCAGAGTTCATTTCAAATGCTTTTCAATTTCATGGTCTTATAGCTCAAAATAATGAGTAAATGCATCAAAATAACAAATGAAGTCAGAAAGGGCTGTAAATTGATGATGTGGCTTTGAATGGTGCATTTTGAACACAGAAAAACAAGGGGGTCCGAATAAGTTCAAAAAATTGAAATCCCTTTGTAACAGACTAGTTTTCCGTATGTAACCGTGATACTTCGAAGGAGATTGTTTGTTTTGTACACGAAGTGCATCCAGTTTTTGCCGTAAGCCTCTCTACTTTCTTGTACATGCTATGTGGGTGAAATGATGGTACCATGCCAACTTGGAACCTTTTCAGAGTTCATTTCAAATGCTTTTCAATTTCATGGTCTTATAGCTCAAAATAATCAGTAAATGCATGAAAAATAACAAATGAAGTCAGAAAGGGTTGTAAATTGATGATCTGGCTTTGAATGGTGCATTTTGAACACAGAAAAACAAGAGGGTTCAAATAAGTTCAAATTTTTTGAAAGCCCCTTGTAACACACGAGTTTCCGTATGAAACTCTGATACTTCGAAGGAGATTGTCTGTTTTGTACACGAAGTGCATCTAGTTTTTGCCGTAAGCCTCTCTACTTTCTTGCACGTGCTATGTGGGTGAAATGATGATACCATGCCAACTTGGAACCTTTTTAGAGTTCATTTCAAACGCTTTTCAATTTCATGGTCTTATAGCTCAAAATAATCAGTAAATGCATGAAAAATAACAAATGAAGTCAGAAAGGGTTGCAAATTGATGATGTGGCTTTGACTGGTGCATTTTGAACACAGAAAAACAAGGGGGTTCAAATAAGTTCAAAAAAATTGAAATCCCTTTGTAACAGACGAGTTTCCGTATGAAACCCTGATACTTCGAAGGAGATTGTTTCCTTTTTGCACGAAGTGCATCCAGTTTTTGCCGTAAGCCTCTCTACTTTCTTGCACATGCTATGTGGGTGAAATGATGATACCATGCCAACTTGGAACCTTTTCAGAGTTCATTTCAAATGCTTTTCAATTTCATGGTCTTATAGCTCAAAATAATCAGTAAATGCATGAAAAATAACAAATGAACTCAGAAAGGGTTGTAAATTAATGATGTGGCTTTAAATGGTGCATTTTGAACACAGAAAAACAGGGGGTTCAAATAAGTTCAAAAAAATTGAAATCCCTTTGTAACAGACGAGTTTCCGTATGAAACTCTCATACTTCGAAGGAGATTGTCTGTTTTGTACACGAAGTGCATCCAGTTTTTGCCGTAAGCCTCTCTACTTTCTTGCAGATGCTATGTGGGTGAAATGATGATACCATGCCAACTTGGAACCTTTTTAGAGTTCATTTCAAATGCTTTTCAATTTCATGGTCTTATAGCTCAAAATAATCAGTAAATGCATGAAAAATAACAAATGAAGTCAGAAAGGGTTGTAAATTGATGATGTGGCTTTGAATGGTGCATTTCGAACATAGAAAAACAGGGGTTCAAATAAGTTCAAAAAAATTGAAATCCCTTTGTAACAGACGAGTTTCCGTATGAAACTCTCATACTTCGAAGGAGATTGTGTGTTTTGTACAGGGAGTGCATCTAGTTTTTGCAGTAAGCCTCTCTACTTTCTTGCACATGCTATGTGGGTGAAATGATTATACCATGCCAACTTCGAACCTTGTCAGAGCTCATTTCAAATGTTTTTCAATTTCATGGTCTTATAGCTCAAAATAATCAGTAAATGCATGAAAAATAACAAATGAAGTCAGAAAGGGTTGTAAATTGATGATGTGGCTTTGAATGGTGCATTTTGAACACAGAAAAACAAGCGGGTTCAAATAAGTTCAACAAAAATGAAATCCCTTTGTAACAGACGAGTTTCCGTATGAAACCCTGATACTTCGAAGGAGATTGTCTGTTTTGTACACGAAGTGCATCCAGATTTTGCCGAAAGCCTCTCTACTTTCTTGCACATGCTATGTGGGTGAAATGATGATACCATGCCAACTTGGAACCTTTTCAGAGTTCATTTCAAATGCTTTTCAATTTCATGGTCTTATAGCTCAAAATAATGAGTAAATGCATCAAAATAACAAATGAAGTCAGAAAGGGCTGTAAATTGATGATGTGGCTTTGAATGGTGCATTTTGAACACAGAAAAACAAGGGGGTTCGAATAAGTTTAAAAAATTGAAATCCCTTTGTAACAGACTAGTTTTCCGTATGTAACCGTGATACTTCGAAGGAGATTGTTTGTTTTGTACACGAAGTGCATCCAGTTTTTGCCGTAAGCCTCTCTACTTTCTTGCACATGCTATGTGGGTGAAATGATGGTACCATGCCAACTTGGAACCTTTTCAGAGTTCATTTCAAATGATTTTCAATTTCATGGTCTTATAGCTCAAAATAATCAGTAAATGCATGAAAAATAACAAATGAAGTCAGAAAGGGCTGTAAATTGATGATGTGGCATTGAATGGTGCATTTTGAACACAGAAAAACAAGGGGGTTCAAATAAGTTCAACAAAAATGAAATCCTTTTGTAACAGAAGAGTTTCCGTATGAAACCTTGATACTTCGAAGGACATTGTCTGTTTTGTACACGAAGTGCATCCAGTTTTTGCCGTAAGCCTCTCTACTTTCTTGGACATGCTATGTGGGTGAAATGATGGTACCATGCCAACTTGGAACCTTTTCAGAGTTCATTTCAAATGCTTTTCAATTTCATGGTCTTATAGGTCAAAATAATCAGTAAATGCATGAAAAATAACAAATGAAGTCAGAAAGGGTTGTAAATTGATGATGTGGCTTTGAATGGTGCATTTTGAACACAGAAAAACAAGAGGGTTCAAATAAGTTCAAATTTTTTGAAAGCCCCTTGTAACACACGAGTTTCCGTATGAAACTCTGATACTTCGAAGGAGATTGTCTCTTTTGTACACGAAGTGCATCTAGTTTTTGCCGTAAGCCTCTCTACTTTCTTGCACGTGCTATGTGGGTGAAATGATGATACCATGCCAACTTGGAACCTTTTTAGAGTTCATTTCAAACGCTTTTCAATTTCATGGTCTTATAGCTCAAAATAATCAGTAAATGCATGAAAAATAACAAATGAAGTCAGAAAGGGTTTTAAATTGATGATGTGGCTTTGACTGGTGCATTTTGAACACAGAAAAACAAGGGGGTTCAAATAAGTTCAAAAAAATTGAAATCCCTTTGTAACAGACGAGTTTCCGTATGAAACCCTGATACTTCGAAGGAGATTGTTTGTTTTGTACACGAAGTGCATCCAGTTTTTGCCGTAAGCCTCTCTACTTTCTTGCACGTGCTATGTGGGTGAAATGATGATACCATGCCAACTTGGAACCTTTTTAGAGTTCATTTCAAACGCTTTTCAATTTCATGGTCTTATAGCTCAAAATAATCAGTAAATGCATGAAAAATAACAAATGAAATCAGAAAGGGTTGCAAATTGATGATGTGGCTTTGACTGGTGCATTTTGAACACAGAAAAACAAGGGGGTTCAAATAAGTTCAAAAAAATTGAAATCCCATTGTAACAGACGACTTTCCGTATGAAACCCTGATACTTCGAAGGAGATTGTTTCTTTTTTGCACGAAGTGCATCCAGTTTTTGCCGTAAGCCTCTCTACTTTCTTGCACATGCTATGTGGGTGAAATGATGATACCATGCCAACTTGGAACCTTTTCAGAGTTCATTTCAAATGCTTTTCAATTTCATGGTCTTATAGCTCAAAATAATCAGTAAATGCATGAAAAATAACAAATGAAGTCAGAAAGGGTTGTAAATTGATGATGTGGCTTTGAATGGTGCATTTCGAACATAGAAAAACAGGGGGTTCAAATAAGTTCAAAAAAATTGAAATCCCTTTGTAACAGACGAGTTTCCGTATGAAACTCTCATACTTCGAAGGAGATTGTGTGTTTTGTACACGAAGTGCATCTAGTTTTTGCCGTAAGCCTCTCTACTTTCTTGCACATGCTATGTGGGTGAAAGGATTATACCATGCCAACTTGGAACCTTGTCAGAGCTCATTTCAAATGTTTTTCAATTTCATGGTCTTATAGCTCAAAATAATTAGTAAATGCATGAAAAATAACAAATGAAGTCAGAAAGGGTTGTAAATTGATGATGTGGCTTTGAATGGTGCATTTTGAACACAGAAAAACAAGCGGGTTCAAATAAGTTCAACAAAAATGAAATCCCTTTGTAACAGACGAGTTTCCGTATGAAACCCTGATACTTCGAAGGAGATTGTCTGTTTTGTACACGAAGTGCATCTAGATTTTGCCGGAAGCCTCTCTACTTTCTTGCACATGCTATGTGGGTGAAATGATGATACCATGCCAACTTGGAACCTTTTCAGAGTTCATTTCAAATGCTTTTCAATTTCATGGTCTTATAGCTCAAAATAATGAGTAAATGCATCAAAATAACAAATGAAGTCAGAAAGGGTTGTGAATTGATGATGTGGCTTTGAATGGTGCATTTTGAACACAGAAAAACAAGGGGGTCCGAATAAGTTCAAAAAATTGAAATCCCTTTGTAACAGACTAGTTTTCCGTATGTAACCGTGATACTTCGAAGGAGATTGTTTGTTTTGTACACGAAGTGCATCCAGTTTTTGCCGTAAGCCTCTCTACTTTCTTGTACATGCTATGTGGGTGAAATGATGGTACCATGCCAACTTGGAACCTTTTCAGAGTTCATTTCAAATGCTTTTCAATTTCATGGTCTTATAGCTCAAAATAATCAGTAAATGCATGAAAAATAACAAATGAAGTCAGAAAGGGCTATAAATTGATGATGTGGCATTGAATGGTGCATTTTGAACACAGAAAAACAAGGGGGTTCAAATAAGTTCAACAAAAATGAAATCCTTTTGTAACAGACGAGTTTCCGTATGAAACCGTGATACTTCGAAGGAGATTGTCTGTTTTGTACATGAAGTGCATCCAGTTTTTGCCGTAAGCCTCTCTACTTTATTGCACATGCTATGAGGGTGAAATGATGATACCATGCCAACTTGGAACCTTTTCAGAGTTTATTTCAAATGCTTTTCAATTTCATGGTCTTATAGCTCAAAATAATTAGTAAATGCATGAAAAATAACAAATGAAATTAGAAAGGGTTGTAAATTGATGATGTGGCTTTGAATGGTGCATTTTGAACACAAAAAACAAGGGGGTTCAAATAAGTTCAAAAAATTGAAATCCCTTTGTAACAGACTAGTTTTCCGTATGTAACCGTGATACTTCGAAGGAGATTGTCTGTTTTGTACATGAAGTGCATCTAGTTTTCGCCGTAAGCCTCTCTGCTTTCTTGCACATGCTATGTGGGTGAAATGATGATACCATGCCAACTTGGAACCTTATCAGAGTTCATTTCAAATGCTTTTCAATTTCATGGTCTTATAGCTTAAAATAATGAGTAAATGCATGAAAAATAACAAATGAAGTGTGAAACAAAATAAAATAAAATAAATAAGTAATTTGAAACAAAAGAATATAAACTTTAATAAAATAGATAAGTAGAAACAAAAAAAAATTTAATAACATAAATAAAATTTGTGGAATTAAAATTATCAAAGTATTTTCTCTTCAAAACATTATACGCAACTTCTAGTATTATTGAAACTAAAATTACATAAAATTCATGCAACTATATTTATCAAAGTATTTTCTATTCAAAATCATTAAAAGGAAAAAGAATTTTCATAAAGAACTTTTTTTGTTAGAAACTTTAATAGCAAAACGAACTATCATAAAATAAAATTAATAAGTAATTATAAACAAAATAAATAATTATTTTGTTGTAAGTAGAAACAAAACAAAATAAATAAAGCAAAAAATAAAACAAAAAAAACTAGGAAAAAATAAAAAAATTGCCACCAACTCGGCCACCACGGCCTGAATACGACTAGAAACCCATCCACGAGCTAGGATTTAGGCCCGCAGTAGGCCGAGAAGGCCCATGAGGCAAAGCAGTGGCAAGTAGGCCCATAAGCCTGCACTGGAGAGGAACTCGAGAGGGGTGCAGCAGTGGGGCTTATAAACCACTCGGCGCCCCTCTCAACTAACACTACTAGCAAAACGATTTTTAATGACATGATATGTGGTCGTTAAAACTTAGAATGTGGTCGTTAAAATTCATTAACGACCACATTTGTGTGGTCGTAGTAGGCTCCGTCGTTAAAAGTATAACGACCACATACTTTTTCCCATCGTTATTATATAGCGACGAAACAATGTGTCATCGTTAATTGCAAGGAAACAACGACTACAACTCCGTCGTTAATTGCAAGGAAAAAATACTTTCACGTTTATTAAAATATTTTTATTGACAATTTTTTATTATAGCCAGCCATTTCACCATTTTGGTTACTTTTAACCATCAATCTAAATTTTAACAATTATCGCTTTATGGTGCTTGCAACTTTTGAAGACCATCGACAACACCAATTAAAGCAACAAAATATTTTGAACATCAAAGTATCATAACCTCATTTCATTAATCAAAACCATATATGCTGAACTTGATCATCACATACAGTTCCGAAGTCACAGTACCATTAATAAATTATGAACCAAAACACTCTCTCGACATCAATTGTATTTGTTCATCTCTAAGCAAAAAAACAAGGATCAACTTGAAAAGAGATGTATATTTCAGAATCTTCAGTCATGGGACACCATTATAATGCCTTGCATTTGAGTGCATAGCATTCTTCGCCAATAAATACAATGTCTCGTGACGCTTCTCTAATGTTAGACCATCTGTTATAAAGGAAAAGAAAAAATATAAGTCCGTGCATATAGGTGAATTGTCACAAAAGGATAATATTATATATGAAAGATTTGCATATGGATTTATTTTAGATCAAATAAAAATCTGTACAAAAAAAGAGAAATATCTTCCAAGTGGCTATTCGCAATACGAATGAATATGCTTCATTATATCTACCAAAATTACCATGTCCTCAATACCATCATCATATTCGCTGTTGTGATTATCGTCATCATCGTTTGGACAGTGGTTTGGTATGGCGCCACTGGTGTGGCGGTTGACGACTTCAGGTTACCATCGACCATGCAGTCCTCCCTGGAACAGATATCCTACATGCACATCACCTCAAAATTGGGCATCTTATACAATAGCACACACGACGGAAGAGAAATGACGCACATACCTACTTCAAGTACAAGTTGTACTGCTGTTCATCAGAGTATGATTCATGGCCAATTACTCAAAGCCCACATGCATCTCCGGATTGCCTGCCTGACTGCTGTTCTCCTCTAGCTTGCATAAAATTGTAAGTAAAGAAAAATTAAAGAATTTATTAATCGAACATGCCTCGTGTAGAGAGCAACAAAGAACTCACAATGTATCTCAGGGATACTCGCAGTGGCGTAGTGGCGCTGGACGGAGTTGGGTCTGAACCGGCCGACCAAACTGGTGTGTCCCTGATGTTGTCGGCCGCACACGACGCTCAACGAACATGGCAGCACCTATGATGGCAGAGAGGCTTCGTAGTCGCGTCGTCTCCCGTGTCTCGAACAAGTCCGACATCACCCCAGTAAACCAACAGCATCGTAGCCTGTGAAGCGCCCCACCCCGGCTCTGCCAACCACGCAGGTCCAGACGCAGTCCTCGCGGGCGGCGTCGTTAGACTGTTGTAGCTCGTCCCGGCAACGTACGGCGTAGTTCGCCCACTGTAGCTCCTCCAACGGCGGTGCTTGGTGGTGGATTGCGTGTACCATCGACAACACCTCCAACAATGAGTCCTGGCGGTGGGCGGCGTCGCTTGCCCACTGCAGGTCTACCCGTGGCTATGCTCGGTGACGGACGTCGTCTCTACCTTCGTCTGTTTGCTCGCCGGCTTCACCACCTGCGTAGAAAAAGACAAATCGAGATCAGAACAAGGGTAAAATGAGGGAGGAAACAGGGGAGAGGGTGAGAGGAAAACAAGGATCATAACAAACTACTGTTCTATTAGACAGGGTTATCCGATGGACAACCCAGCAATTTGCGGCAGAAAATAATGGGAATATATAGTAGATCGGAAACAACCGTACCTAAGGAGTAAGGCTTTGCTAGCCACGGTTATACTGGTGGTTGTTAAAGATAAATTGGCCAACTGACTTCCACCCGTGGAGTTTGCTCAGATTTTCAACGACCAAGAGTTTTTTGCCATCGTCGTTAATAATTGGTTTTCTAGTAGTGTTGCGAGGTGGGAATAAACTTTGGCCGCGACGCGGACAGCCTTTGGTCCAGGTTGGTGGCACCAATCGGGACTAAAGGGGGTGCTTTGGTCCCGGTTCGTGCCACCAACCGGGACCAAAGGCCGCCGCTTCCCGCCCTTTGGACTGCTGAAAAGTGACCTTTATTCCCGGTTTGTGCCACCAAGCGGGACCAAAGGCCGCCGCTTCCCGCCCTTTGGGCTGCTGAAAAGTGACCTTTGGCCCCGGTTGGTGGCACCAACCGGGACTAAAGGGGGCATTGGTACCGGTTGGTGGCACCAACCGGAACCAATGGCTTTGCTATATAAGCCAGCACTTGTGAAAATTTCGTCTGTTCTTCGATCCCTCCGACGACGCCGTGAGGCTGCCCGAGCTCGCCGTCGTCGCCCCTGCCCCCGACCACACCGCCGTTGCCGGCCTGACGACGCCGTCGTCGCCCCTCCCCCCGACCACGCCGCGCACCCTCGCCGTGCCTCTACCATGCCCCTACCCGCCCCGTCGACGCCGTCGCCGCCCTTTGCCCCGTCGATCGCCATCGCCCCTGCTCCGACCACGCCGCCGTCGCCCCTGCCCCGACCACGCCGTCGTCGCCGCCCTCTACACCGACGCTGGCGCCATGCCTCTCCTTGGTCAGGCTGGCGCCGCCCACCCTGTCCTCTCCTTTGTTCATATAAATTATGATTTGTTTTTTGCATTTTTATAAAAATGTATATATGTATGTATGTTCTCTGTGCATATAAAAGTTAGATTTTTAGTACATTTGGGTACATTTTAGGTTAGTTTTATCTATATATGTTCTCTGATTTAGTATATTTTAGGTTAGTTTCATTTTTAGAAAAGTTTTATATATTTATTAAAAGAAGGAAGAGAAGGAAGAAGAAGAAAAAGTTTTATATATGCAAAAGTTACATTTTTAGAAAAGTATTAT
Organism: Hordeum vulgare subsp. vulgare; assembly: GCF_904849725.1. Classification (NCBI taxonomy): domain Eukaryota; kingdom Viridiplantae; phylum Streptophyta; class Magnoliopsida; order Poales; family Poaceae; genus Hordeum; species Hordeum vulgare. Next base: position 8,531,868 of record NC_058521.1, on the reverse strand, counting down.
ATATAGCTAGGAAGATAACGAAGAAGAAGAAAAAGAATGAGAGGATAAAAAGGAAAATAAGAAGAGGAAGAAAGGAGAAGAAGAGGAGAGGAAGAAGAGGAGAAATAAATAAGAAGAGGAAAAAGAAGAAAAAGAAGAGGAGAAGAAGAAAGGAATGGAGGAGAAAGAAGAAAAAAATAGAAATTTTCTATTTTTTTCTTCTTTCCCCTCTATTCCTTTCTTCTTCTCCTTTTTTCTTCTTTTTTTTTCTTCGATTGCTTCTCTTATATTCCTTTCTTCTTCTCCTCTTTTTATTTCTTCTTTTGTCTTCTTATTTTTTATCGGGTATGTCGTTATCGATATACCCCCTCCCGATCGAACTTCAACACGAGGGGGGGGGTACTGATATACCCCCTACCTGATAACATTATTTTCCCATGTATATGTATGTGGTGTCGTTGTCGATATAACCCCCTCCCGGATAACTTTGACATGAGGGGCGGTCGATATATATACCCACTCTCGACCGTGATAACTTATACCACGGGAGCACCCCCCTCGGCCCTCTCGCTCGACCAAAACTCTCGAGAACACCCAAACCCTAGAGAAAAAACGATGTTCGTCTCCTACCCCCTCCCGCCGCGCCCCTACCCGACAAACTCTCTCGAGGCCACCCAAATTTACCAAGTTAAAAGAGCGTTGTCATTGAGGCCACCCCAAACCCTTGAAGCGTTCTGTCGAGGCCACCCCAAACCCTTGAAGTGTTGTCTAGGCCACCCCAAGGCCTAGAGAAGCAGCGTCGAGGCCACTAACATGATTCCTTATTGTGATTAGCTAGCTAGTTCTATGTTTGCAACTAATATATATCCATCTGTACCATGTTTTAATAATAATTGAAATCTTGTAAATATTTGCAGAAACTATGGATCACTCCCGAGACGAACCAACATAAGCGATGTTGGGGGAGATAATCGCACAAGGAAGTGATGTCGTTGCGTCGTTTCTCTACGACACCGATGGTCAGGAAGGACCGGGTGAAGAAGAGGGCTATGTTCATGATGGCTCCGGTGACCCATTAATGTCGGTACAAGAAGCGGGCTATGTTCATGATGGCTCCGGTGAACCAATAGAGGTACAAGAAGGAGACCATGATGACGGCTCCGGTGACCGAACTGAGTCCGGCCAGGTATATATATATTAGTTAAGCCCGTGCTGACTAGTTAATTGATGCATTCATTGTTTTCATATGTACACATATTAATTAACTCTCGTCTTTCTTATTTTTTCTCTAGCCCTCCGGATCGAGCTCAACTTCGGTAAAGAAACGAGGCCCGAAGAAAAAGTTGTGCTCGGATGAAAGGTCTGAGATCACAGCAATCACGCGCGATGGCAAGCCGATTGAACCCATCCGGACAAGGTTGCATTTCATGCTCAGTGCGGTGTTCTTGTTAGGGACAAGATCCCGATCAGTATCCAGCAATGGCTAAAGCCAAAGAAGGAAGACCCTGAGGTGCCGACGTCTTATGTCTCCGATATGCAGAAAGAAGATCTTTGGACAACGCTTAAGGCAAATTTCACCATACCGCCAGAGGAGGATCCAGAGAAGCCAGTTATAGAGGAATTGATCAAGTCTCATGCTCTTAAGAAGATGGCAGAACTATTCAGGAGGTGGAAGAATGAGCTGGAAACGTTTGTCGACAAAGAAGAGACACCAGAATTCACCGGCCGGTTTGAGAAGATCAGAGATCAATGGCCCGCATATGTGGCCCACAAGACATCACAAAAGAGTAAGAAGATGTCAGCGACAAACAAGAAAAATGCTGTGAAGAAGAAGCATCACCATCGCACGGGGTCAGGTGGTTACCTCAAAGCCCGACCTTTGTGGGACAAGGCTGAGAATGACCTGATTGCTAAAGGGGTCGAACCAGAGACATTGAGATGGCCAGACCGTTGCCGGACTTAGTTCTTCGGGGTTGGCGGAACCTTGGACCCTGTATCAGGGAAGTGCGTTGGGACGGAAGAGCAACTGCGAATACCCGTCATGAAGCTTCGGCACTATATCACCGCAGCACAGGAAGGGACGTTCGTTCCAGACAGAGAGAAGGACGAGCTCACAATGGCCCTCGGGAATCCTGAGCACCCTGGACGGACATGAGGTATGCCAGGCTCCCTTCCGTGGAACGCTGGGTTTCCAGACGCAGGGGGTTACAAAACCCAAGAGAGGAGGAAGAAAGTGGAGCATAGCCAACTGCAGGCGCTGCATGAAAGGGTACAAGGGCTAGAGGAACGAGAAGCAGATCGCAACAAACGACTTGCCGAAGCTTCCCCTGAAGCTACCCCGCCATCTCAGCGGAGAAGCAGCGTGACTTCCACCGAGCAGACTCAGCAGCTGGAGCCTGCCTTCATGGGCTACCCCGTGGATGCTATCACAGAGTCTCAACATTGCCACCTTATGACGCGATGGATGACATTTAAAGTCAATGCGGCTGTTGGATTTGTTATACCTAATGAACCTTGCTCAACCTACCACGGCCAGCCGATTCCAGAAGGATATGCTAGGGTGATGGTGGATCAAATAACGGACGGATTTGAGAACCGTGAGCTTGACCACCCTACGGGTGAAGGGGAGATTCGGCTGGGTTATTCTGTGAAGACTACATGCCTATGGCGGAAGGATCTAATCAACCTTCCGAACTGGACGCCTCCGCCTCCTCCTCCTCCTCCGGCGAGTCAGGGCACTCCGCCTCCTCCTCCACCTCCTCCGGCGAGTGATCAGGGCACTCAGCCTCCTTCTCCGACGTGTGGCGGCACTCCGCCTCCTTCTCCGCCTGCGCCGGCACGCCCGAGCAGCCAACTGCTTCCTCCTTCTCCGCCTCGTCAACAAGGGCGGAAGAGACCCGCCGTCGGTCCGGCTCCTTCGGCGCGTCGTCCTTCTCCTTCGCCTCGTAAGAAAGGAAAGACAGCCGCAGCCACTCCGTCTCCTCCAGCCGTCTAGCACTACAGCCAGAGGCAGGGAATACAGATACGGTCCTTCACTAAAGACTCCAGAGAGGTTACCATACGAGATGAGCCAGGAGGAAATCATGAAGATCGTGGAAGCCAAAGTGAAGACCTTCTTTGAAGGGGTGAAAGCAAAAAAACATCCACCTCCGGAGGAGAAGATAGATCCGGTAAAAGCAAAGCGTACTCTAGCTACCCTGAAGAAATCACCAAAGTCCGACGAAAGGCAATTATGAGCGCATTATTACAAAGTCATTTATCGAAGCGGAGCGGTCGGGAAATACTGTCAGTGATCAAAGGTTAGCAGAACGACGAGCTGGGAAAAAAGTTGCCCAGCTCGGCGAACAAGCGAACCAATCGTCACCCCCGCTCAAGGTGTCTAGCGATATCGTTGCTAATCATCCGGTGATCTTGTTGCCCGGTACCAATCCTGCAGATTACCTGCCCGATGATGCACATTTTGATTTATTGGAGGTGGATGAAGACAAATACGTGTACGGGAAGCCTCTCGTCAAAGATGAAAGATCTCTAACAACGATGATGCGAAGATTCCATGATTGGTACATGAAAACTTGCAAAGAGTCTGGGGCGAGTAATATTTTGACACTGAGAGTTAGAAAGGAGCATGACCTCGTTGGACTTGAACTGTTGATGGTCCCATTAGAGGAGTTGTTCCCGTTTTTCAATCTCCTGGCTCTCGATAAATTAATGATCACTTGCTACTGCCTGTAAGTAGTACTACTTCTGTCATTAAGTCTCTATATATAGGTCAACTCTTTCATTGCATGTATTTTTAATTATCCTCACTATATTATATGCAGATTGAAGATCGTCGAATTGAAGAAAAGACAAATCGGTGATATTGGGTTCATTAACACAAATCTCGTAGATGCATTTATGATTAAATTTCAGGCCAAAGATACCGAGACCAACCTGCTACAATCGTTTGTATTGAATCAAAACAAAGCTATAATACTCTTCCCTTACGAATTCCAGTGAGTGTTACTGTCTTCTGCATATTCGGTTTCCCTTATTAGTCTAGGTTATAGTAATGTAACTGATGAGTTATGCATGCATGCGCAGCTTCCACTATATTCTCCTAGAGATTAACCTTGAGCAGGGACTAGTAACCGTCTTAGACTCCAGACGAAAAGATCCCAATGAGTATGCGGACATGACTAAAATTCCACAGAAGTAAGTTAAATCGATCATTATCGCACCATATCGGTAACTTTGTTCATTTCCTGATATCAAGTAATTGTTTTCTTTGTCTGGCAGGGTTTAGAAAAAATTCACCTCGAAAACTCCGGGACTGCCGAAGAAGCTGCAATTTAGACACCCGAAAGTAAGTACTATAGTAGCATGTTCCACGCATCTCCTAGTGATTCAAGTGCTAGTTTCATCAATACCACTTAGCATGCTTGCTAACTATCAGTTTGACTGACCTCTATTTCTTGTAAAGTGGTTGTGGCAGGAACCAGGGAATAATTACTGTGGATACTACATTTGCGAGTCCATCCGCCACACGACCTGTGAGCGGGGCTACTCTGACAAACAATATGACGTGCGTAAATAAAAATATTCACAATTTTATTTTATTACCATCATTTGTGTTCAGTTTCATTTATTCATATATATGTATTGACCCCCTTCTTCAAATTAGATATATCGGATGCAGAATGAACTCCTACTAGCAGATTGTATGCGAGGAATTCAAGAGGAATTGGCGGCATTCTTTCTTGACCACGTGATCGCTAAAGACGGAGAATACCATGTGAACCCTAATCAGTTGAATTTTAATTAGGAGATTATATTGTAAGAGATAATTATATTGTATATATGCATTGGATAGATATACGAGAACTTGTTGTTCGACCAATCTCTCAGAGAAGGAGAGGTGGTCGATATCACTTCTCTTTGTATGCATATGTTCATGACAATCTTCTGTTTCCTTCATTTGCTTACTAGCTAGCATGTCTAGTCCTCTCTATACGTATAGTATGCAGCGTCGACCAAGCACGGAGATAAGAGAGGACACTTCTCTCTATTCATTAGCTAGCTAACACAGTATATGAAACACCTAAATTTACCTCTCAAAACCCCCTAACCCCCCCCCTTTCAAAAAAACACATCACCTCAAACTCTGACGCGTGAATGCCTTTTGGTCCCGGTTGGTGTCACCAACCGGTACTAAAGGCCCCCCTGCCCGGGCTCGCCGCACTGGCCACGTGGAGGCCCATCTGTCTCGGTTCGTGTAAGAACCGGGACTAAAGGCCAAGGGCATTAGTAACGACCTTTTAGTCCCAGTTCTGAAACCGGGACAGAAGGCCCTTACGAATCGGGACAAAATGCCCTTTTTCTACTAGTGTTCATGGACCATCAAATATTGACCCGGGACCCCAAAACAGTGCGTTGTAGCCGACGAAACTCACGCAAAACGACAAAAACAACAAGTTTTTGCATCGTCTCGATAGCCGTGCACACGGTTCATGCAGCATCAAAAATCGACCCAGGACCCGAAAATAGTGCGCTATTGCCCACGAAACTAGCCCGAAACGACAAAGAAACACCGAGTTTTTGGGATGTCTCGATAGCCTGCACAGGGTTCATGGAGCATTAAAAATCGACCCGAGAACCCAAAACAGTGCACACACCACGAAGATGGCTCGAAACGTCATAAACACCGAGTTTCTACGACGTCTCGGTAGCCGTGCACACGGTTCGTGGAGCATCGAAACTCGACCCCGGAACCGAAAACAGTGCGTTATAACCGACGATATTAGCCCGAAACGACAAGAACGCTAAGTTTTTGTGACGTCTCGATAGTCGTGCACACGGTTCATGGAGCATCAAAAATGGACCCGGGACCCCAAAACGTGTGTTATAGCCCACGAAACTGGCTCAAAACGACAAAAACACCATGTTTTTGCGACGTCTCGATAGTCGTCCACACGGTTCATGGATCATAAAAATCGACATGGGACCCCAAAACAGTCCGCGAAACTAGCTCGAAATGTTAAAAACAAAGAGTTTTTGCGGCGTCTAGATAGCCATGCACACGGTGCATGGAGCATAAAAAATCGATCCGGCACCCCAAAATAGTGCGCTATAATCAACGAAACAGGCTCAAAACAACAAAAATGCAAAGTTTTTTGCGCTGTCTCGATTGTCATGCACACGGTTCATGCAGCATCAAAAATCGACCCGGGATCCGAAAATACTGCACTATTGCCCACGAAACTGGCCCAAAACGGCAAAACACCGACTTTTTGGGATGTCTCGATAGCCTGCACAGGAGTCATGGAGCATTAAAAATTGACCCGGGAATCCAAAACAGTGCACTATAGACCATGAAATTGGCCCGAAACATCATAAACACCTAGTTTCTGCGACGTCTCGGTAGCCGTGCACAGGGTTCATGGAGCATCAAAAATTGACCCGGGACCCCAAAACTGTGCGCTATAACCCACGAAATTAGCCCGAAACGACAAGAATGCCAAGTTTTTGTGGTGTCTCGATAATCGTGCACACGGTTCATGGAGCATCAAAAATGGACCCGGGACCCCAAACTGTGCGTTATAGCCCAGGAAACTGGCCCCAATCGACAAAAACACCATGGTTTTGCGATGTCTCGATAGCCGTGCAAAGAGTTCATGAAGCATCAAAACTCGACCCGGGACGCCAAAACAGTGTGTTGTAGCCCAAGAAACTGGCGTGAAACGACAAAAGCACCATGTTTTTCCGATGTGTCGATAGCCGTGCACAGGGTTCGTGGAGAATCAAAAATCAACATGGGACCCCAAAATAGTGCGATATAGCCCACGAATCTCGCGCGAAACAACAAAAATAACGAGTTGTTGCGACGTCTCGATAGTTGTGGACAGGGTTGATCCGGGACCCTAAAACAATGCGCTATAGCCCAGGAAATTTTTCCAATATGACAAAGGCAACGAACTTTCACGCCGTCTCGATAGCCGTGCACACGGTTCATGCAGCATCAAAATTCGTCCTGGTGCCCCCGAAACGACAAAAACCCCAAAACAGTGCGTTGTAGCCGACGGAATTCGCGCGAAACGACAAAAACAACGAGTTTTTGCATCATCTCGATAGCCGTGCACAGGGTTCATGGAGCATCAAAAATCGACCCGGGACCCCAAAACAGTGCACTATAACCCACGAAACAGGCTCAACACAACAAAAACGCAAAGTTATTGCGATGTCTCGATCGTCGTGCACACGGTTCATGCAGCATAAAAAATCGACCCGGGATCCGAAAATAGTGCGCTATAGCCAACGAAACTGGCCCGAAATGAACAAAACACCGAGTTTTTTGGATGTCTTGATAGCCTGCACAAGGTTCATGGAGCATTACCAATCGACCCGGGAACCCAAAACAATGCACTATAGACCACAAAATTGGCCTGAAACGTCATAAACACCTAGTTTCTGCGACGTCTCGGTAGCCGTGCACAGGGTTCATGGAGCATCGAAAATCGTCCCGGGACCCCAAAACAGTGTGCTATAACCCACGAAATTAGCCCGAAATGACAAGAACGCCATGTTTTTGTGACGTCTCGATAGTCGTGCACACGGTCCATGGAACATCAAAACTGGACCCGAGACCCCAAACAGTGCGTTATAACCCAGGAAACTGACCCCAAACGACAAAAACACCATGGTTTTGCGATGCCTCGATAGCCGTGCAAAGAGTTCATGAAGCATCAAAACTCGACCCAGGACCCCAAAATAGTGTCTTCTAGCCCAAGAACTGGCGTGAAATGACAAAAACACAGAGTTTTTCCGATGTGTCGATAGTCGTGCACATTGTTCGTGGAGAATCAAAAATCGACACGGTACACCCAAAACAGTGCGCTATAGCCCACGAAACTCGCGCGAAACGACAAAAACAACGAGTTTTTGCGACGTCTCGATAGCCGTGCCAGGGTTCATAGAGCATCAAAAATCGACCCGGGACCCCAAATCAGTGCGCTATAGCCCACAAAACTGGCCCGAAATGTTAAAAACAAAGTGTTTTTGCGACGTCTCGATAGCCGTGCACACGGTTCATGGAGCATAAAAAATCGATCCGGGACCCCATAACAGTGCGCTATAGCCCACGAAACGGGCCCAAAACGACAAAAGCACCGATTTTTTGGAATGTCTCGATAGCGGTGTAGTGGTTTCATGGAGCATGAAATATCGACCCGGGACCCCAAAACAGCGTGTTATGGCCCGAGAAACTGGCGTGAAACGACAAAAACACCGAGTTTTTTAGATACGTTGATACCCGTGCACACAGTTCATGGAGCATCAAAAATAGACCCGGGACCCCAAAACAGTGCGCAGCCCACGAAACTGCCCCGTAACGACAAAAAACAAAGAGTTTTTGCGACGTCTCAATAACCGTGCACAGGGTTCATGGAGCATCAAAAATCGACCCGGAACCCGAAAACAGTGCGCTATAGCCCACGAAACTAGCCCGAGACGACAAAAACATCGAATTTTTGGGATGTCTCGATAGCTATGTGGTGGTTTCCTGGAGGATCAAATATCGACCCGGGACCCCAAAACAGTGCGTTGTAGCCGACGAAACTCGCGCGAAACGACAAAAACAACGAGTTTTTGCATCGTCTCGATAGCCGTGCACAAGGTTCATGGAGCATCAAAAATCGACCCGGGACCCCAAAACAGTGCACTATAACCCACGAAACAGGCTCAAAACAACAAAAAACGCAAAGTTATTGCGATGTCTCGATCGTCGTGCACACGGTTCATGCAGCATAAAAAATCGACCCGGGATCCGAAAATAGTGCGCTATAGCCAACGAAACTGGCCCGAAATGAACAAAACACCGAGTTTTTTGGATGTCTCGATAGCCTGCACAAGGTTCATGGAGCATTACCAATCGACCCGGGAACCCAAAACAATGCACTATAGACCACGAAATTGGCCCGAAACGTCATAAACACCTAGTTTCTGCGACGTCTCGGTAGCCGTGCACAGGGTTCATGGAGCATCGAAAATCGTCCCGGGAACCCAAAACAGTGTGCTATAACCCACGAAATTAGCCCGAAATGAAAAGAACGCCATGTTTTTGTGACGTCTCGATAGTCGTGCACACGGTCCATGGAACATCAAAACTGGACCCGAGACCCCAAACAGTGCGTTATAACCCAGGAAACTGACCCCAAACGACAAAAACACCATGGTTTTGCGATGCCTCGATAGCCATGCAAATAGTTCATGAAGCATCAAAACTCGACCCGGGACCCCAAAATAGTGTGTTCTAGCCCAAGAAACTGGCGTGAAATGACAAAAACACAGAGTTTCTCCGATGTGTCGATAGTCGTGCACATTGTTCGTGGAGAATCAAAAATCGACACGGTACACCCAAAACAGTGCGCTATAGCCCACGAAACTCGCGCGAAACGACAAAAACAACGAGTTTTTGCGACGTCTCGATAGCCGTGCACAGGGTTCATAGAGCATCAAAAATCGACCCGGGACCCCAAAACAGTGCGCTATAGCCCACAAAACTGGCCCGAAATGTTAAAAACAAAGTGTTTTTGCGACGTCTCGATAGCTGTGCACACGGTTCATGGAGCATAAAAAATCGATCCGGGACCCCATAACAGTGCGCCATAGCCCACGAAACTAGCCCAAAACGACAAAAGCACCGATTTTTTGGAATGTCTCGATAGCTGTGTAGTGGTTTCATGGAGCATGAAATATCGACCCGGGACCCCAAAACAGCGTGTTATGGCCCGAGAAACTGGCGTGAAACGACAAAAATACCGAGTTTTTTAGATACATTGATACCCGTGCACACAGTTCATGGAGCATCAAAAATCGACCCGGGACCCCAAAATAGTGCGCAGCCCACGAAACTGCCCCGTAACGACAAAAAACAAAGAGTTTTTGCGACGTCTCAATAACCGTGCACAGGGTTCATGGAGCATCAAAAATCGACCCGGAACCCCAAAAGAGTGCGCTATAGCCCACGAAACTAGCCCGAGACGACAAAAACATCGAATTTTTGGGATGTCTCGATAGCTATGTGGTGGTTTCATGGAGGATCAAATATCGACCCGGGACCCCAAAACAGTGCGTTGTAGCCGACGAAACTCGCGCGAAATGACAAAAACAACGAGTTTTTGCATCGTCTCGATAGCCGTGCACAAGGTTCATGGAGCATCAAAAATCGACCCGGGACCCCAAAACAGTGCACTATAACCCACGAAACAGGCTCAAAACAACAAAAAACGCAAAGTTATTGCGATGTCTCGATCGTCGTGCACACGGTTCATGCAGCATAAAAAATCGACCCGGGATCCGAAAATAGTGCGCTATAGCCAACGAAACTGGCCCGAAATGAACAAAACACCGAGTTTTTTGGATGTCTCGATAGCCTGCACAAGGTTCATGGAGCATTACCAATCGACCCGGGAACCCAAAACAATGCACTATAGACCACGAAATTGGCCCGAAACGTCATAAACACCTAGTTTCTGCGACGTCTCGGTAGCCGTGCACAGGGTTCATGGAGCATCGAAAATCGTCCCGGGAACCCAAAACAGTGTGCTATAACCCACGAAATTAGCCCGAAATGAAAAGAACGCCATGTTTTTGTGACGTCTCGATAGTCGTGCACACGGTCCATGGAACATCAAAACTGGACCCGAGACCCCAAACAGTACGTTATAACCCAGGAAACTAACCCCAAACGACAAAAACACCATGGTTTTGCGATGCCTCGATAGCCATGCAAAGAGTTCATGAAGCATCAAAACTCGACCCGGGACCCCAAAATAGTGTGTTCTAGCCCAAGAAACTGGCGTGAAATGACAAAACACAGAGTTTCTCCGATGTGTCGATAGTCGTGCACATTGTTCGTGGAGAATCAAAAATCGACACGGTACACCCAAAACAGTGCGCTATAGCCCACGAAACTCACGCGAAACGACAAAAACAACGAGTTTTTGCGACGTCTCGATAGCCGTGCACAGGGTTCATAGAGCATCAAAAATCGACCCGGGACCCCAAAACAGTGCGCTATAGCCCACAAAACTGGCCCGAAATGTTAAAAACAAAGTGTTTTTGCGACGTCTCGATAGCTGTGCACACGGTTCATGGAGCATAAAAAATCGATCCGGGACCCCATAACAGTGCGCCATAGCCCACGAAACTAGCCCAAAACGACAAAAGCACCGATTTTTTGGAATATCTCGATAGCTGTGTAGTGGTTTCATGGAGCATGAAATATCGACCCGGGACCCCAAAACAGCGTGTTATGGCCCGAGAAACTGGCGTGAAACGACAAAAATACCGAGTTTTTTAGATACATTGATACCCGTGCACACAGTTCATGGAGCATCAAAAATCGACCCGGGACCCCAAAACAGTGCGCAGCCCACGAAACTGCCCCGTAACGACAAAAAACAAAGAGTTTTTGCGACGTCTCAATAACCGTGCACAGGGTTCATGGAGCATCAAAAATCGACCAGGAACCCCAAAACAGTGCGCTATAGCCCACGAAACTAGCCCGAGACGACAAAAACATCGAATTTTTGGGATGTCTCGATAGCTATGTGGTGGTTTCATGGAGGATCAAATATCGACCCGGGACCCCAAAACAGTGCGTTGTAGCCGACGAAACTCGCGCGAAATGACAAAAACAACGAGTTTTTGCATCGTCTCGATAGCCGTGCACAAGGTTCATGGAGCATAAAAAATCGACCCGGGACCCCAAAACAGTGCACTATAACCCACGAAACAGGCTCAAAACAACAAAAAACGCAAAGTTATTGCGATGTCTCGATCGTCGTGCACACGGTTCATGCAGCATAAAAAATCGACCCGGGATCCGAAAATAGTGCGCTATAGCCAACGAAACTGGCCCGAAATGAACAAAACACCGAGTTTTTTGGATGTCTCGATAGCCTGCACAAGGTTCATGGAGCATTACCAATCGACCCGGGAACCCAAAACAATGCACTATAGACCACGAAATTGGCCCGAAACGTCATAAACACCTAGTTTCTGCGACGTCTCGGTAGCCGTGCACAGGGTTCATGGAGCATCGAAAATCGTCCCGGGAACCCAAAACAGTGTGCTATAACCCACGAAATTAGCCCGAAATGAAAAGAACGCCATGTTTTTGTGACGTCTCGATAGTCGTGCACACGGTCCATGGAACATCAAAACTGGACCCGAGACCCCAAACAGTACGTTATAACCCAGGAAACTAACCCCAAACGACAAAAACACCATGGTTTTGCGATGCCTCGATAGCCATGCAAAGAGTTCATGAAGCATCAAAACTCGACCCGGGACCCCAAAATAGTGTGTTCTAGCCCAAGAAACTGGCGTGAAATGACAAAACACAGAGTTTCTCCGATGTGTCGATAGTCGTGCACATTGTTCGTGGAGAATCAAAAATCGACACGGTACACCCAAAACAGTGCGCTATAGCCCACGAAACTCACGCGAAACGACAAAAACAACGAGTTTTTGCGACGTCTCGATAGCCGTGCACAGGGTTCATAGAGCATCAAAAATCGACCCGGGACCCCAAAACAGTGCGCTATAGCCCACAAAACTGGCCCGAAATGTTAAAAACAAAGTGTTTTTGCGACGTCTCGATAGCTGTGCACACGGTTCATGAAGCATAAAAAATCGATCCGGGACCCCATAACAGTGCGCCATAGCCCACGAAACTAGCCCAAAACGACAAAAGCACCGATTTTTTGGAATATCTCGATAGCTGTGTAGTGGTTTCATGGAGCATGAAATATCGACCCGGGACCCCAAAACAGCGTGTTATGGCCCGAGAAACTGGCGTGAAACGACAAAAACACCGAGTTTTTTAGATACATTGATACCCGTGCACACAGTTCATGGAGCATCAAAAATCGACCCGGGAGCCCAAAACAGTGCGCAGCCCACGAAACTGCCCCGTAACGACAAAAAACAAAGAGTTTTTGCGACGTCTCAATAACCGTGCACAGGGTTCATGGAGCATCAAAAATCGACCAGGAACCCCAAAACAGTGCGCTATAGCCCACGAAACTAGCCCGAGACGACAAAAACATCGAATTTTTGGGATGTCTCGATAGCTATGTGGTGGTTTCATGGAGGATCAAATATCGACCCGGGACCCCAAAACAGTGCGTTGTAGCCGACGAAACTCGCGCGAAATGACAAAAACAACGAGTTTTTGCATCGTCTCGATAGCCGTGCACAAGGTTCATGGAGCATAAAAAATCGACCCGGGACCCCAAAATAGTGCACTATAACCCACGAAACAGGCTCAAAACAAAAAAAACGCAAAGTTATTGCGATGTCTCGATCGTCGTGCACACGGTTCACGCAGCATAAAAAATCGACCCGGGATCCGAAAATAGTGCGCTATAGCCAACGAAACTGGCCCGAAATGAACAAAACACCGAGTTTTTTGGATGTCTCGATAGCCTGCACAAGGTTCATGGAGCATTACCAATCGACCCGGGAACCCAAAACAATGCACTATAGACCACGAAATTGGCCCGAAACGTCATAAACACCTAGTTTCTGTGACGTCTCGGTAGCCGTGCACACGGTTCGTGGAGCATCAAAAATGGACCCGAGACCCCAAACAGTGCGTTATAACCCAGGAAACTGGCCCCAATCGACAAAAACACCATGGTTTTGCGATGTCTCGATAGCCGTGCAAAGAGTTCATGAAGCATCAAAACTCGACCCGGGACCCCAAAACAGTGCGATATAGCCCACGAAACTCGCATGAAACAACAAAAATAATGAGTTGTTGTGACGTCTCGATAGCTGTGCACAGGGTTCATGAACCATCGAAAATCGATCCGGGACCCTAAAACAATGCACTATTGCCCACGAAATTTTTCCAAAATGACAAAAGCAACGAACTTTCGCGACGTCTCGATAGTCGTGCACACGGTTCATGCAGCATCAAAAATCGTCCTGGCTGTCGGGCCAGTTTCGTGGGCTATAACCCCGAAACAGTGCGTTATAGCCCACGAAACTGGCCCGAAACTGTCAAGCTCTGATACCAAAGTTGTCGGGACCCCGATCCTAAGTCATAAGAACCCAGCCTGTAACACATCACATCATTTTGCGGCCTCACGCACAGTAAACTCCACGGCTGCCACCTTACCTTGGCCGGGACCGTTTGCGTATTTTGGCTCACGTATATGAATATGTTGCTAGCGTTCATCAGTACAGGGACAGACATACATAACCCAGCAAAGCAGGTGTCGTTCATCAGCGTGTGTAGACGAGTCGTAGCAAGCTACAAGGACTCCATTACATCGCATGACATTTCCCCGAGGGGACAGACACAGCAGCAAAGAAGGATACATGCCGGTCAATCAATGTGTTCCGAGCAGTAGCAAGCTACCAAGGCCCGATGGAATCACAAAGAGGCATTTCCCTGTAAAGAGTACTACTAAAGGCAAACAACTAGGTGTCGAATCCCACACATATAATACATTTCAAACAGACACACATTATGCACGATATGTGTAGATACAACATGGCATCACAACATAACTCTATGACTCAAGCATTTATTAAAGACTCATAAGAGTCAACATAGTATGATATTACAAACAGGGGTCTCGTGACCCGACACTCAAGTCATACAAACAACAAGCGGAAGCAAATCATGTCTGGGTACACACATCTACTAAAAGTGCTGGAAGAGCCTGAAAAGCTACTACGACCCTACCAAAGGAGCCACACCTCTGTGTGGGATTCCCAAGCTATTCCGGTCAACATCGAACACATCGCGTAGAACCTTTTAATGAGTTTAAGTCTTCTCTGCAAAAACATAAATAAAGCAACCGTGAGTACAAAGGTACTCAACAAGTCTTACATCAGAACTATCTACATATGCATCATGTTTCAATGAAAGGATTGTGGGGTTCGATTGCAGCAAGCCAGCTTTGACTCTTGGCTAAACTATACTATGACTACAAGTTCTTTCTTTGAGGTGGGATAACGCACACGAGTCCAAATATTCACCAATTCAATACACAACTATGGATCCACTCTCGTCTCCCTACGAGAAGGCCTTCCATAGCACTCACACTTATCTTGCATGTTTTAGAGTATCCATTTAAATTGTCTATGTACTACGTAATGTTTCCAAGTAGTCCATAACCAAGGACACGGCTATTCGAACAGATTAAATCACCCTGCACGGGTATACTTCTTCACACATGCTCTCACCACTTAGCACCATATGCACGTCATGCATCTCGGCAACCTTCAAGTGGATGCACTGGCGTGGGTGTCGGCCACGACCGTTAACCACACAAGACCCTAGTCCAGGTTTATCGCCTATTTGAGACTGAACCGCAAGGAAGTCCGGCCGAGGTTTCCTCTATGGCGCCAAACGATGCGCGCAGGGTTCCCAAGCCCACCATCCGGGTGCCACTTGGTACACCGTGCCACTGTGTATCTACCGCAGAGAAACCTACCCCGTCGGGCAGAGCTAAACACGGCCGCCAACACTTTTCCTACAAACACCAGAAACTAATTGCAACTCCTGGACAGAGATCTAGGCGATTAATAAGACGAGAGGGTCAATTAAGTATCCCAATGTGTGGTAGTATCTTGTCTTGGATAACACACACAGAACTCAGTTCTTAAGGACGGTCCCAATGAGACAACCCGCCATGTACTCCTACATGGCCTCTCATCGCTACCTTTACCAAAACAGATTCACACCTTTACTCTCACACTATAGGACATGAACACCACCATTCCGATACATCATTCAGATGGATCAGACCCGACGCGACTCTAAGCATAGCAGGCATTGTAGCGAGCATGGATGAGTAAGCACAACAAGGCTCAAGCAGTTGCTACTCATGCTAAGTGGTTTCAACTATTTACTGTGACAAAATCAGGTCATGCAGAGGAATGGGTTCAACTACCGATAACATGTAAAGTTGAATCGTGTTTGTCCTAATGCAGTAAAAGAGAGCAGGAGCGAGAGAGTGGGTTTATTTCAATATGCTCAAGGGGGGGTTGCTTGCCTAACACGTCTGAAGATAGCAATGAGTCTTCATCAATGTCAACGATCACATCGTCGGAAACATCGTCAAACAAGAAAGAACAACATTACTTCACAGAAATGCAACACTATGATGGATGCTCAAGACATGAAATGAAAAGTGGCAGGGCTAATGTGGCTATCATTTCTTAAGTTGAAGTTGGTTTGAACTAGGATTCAAACATCACTTCAAGCCGGGTATCTTTCCAAGTACCCTCATAATTGATTCGACCTGATGATCATAACAAATTGTTTGAACATGCATGGGGTTAGTATTTTGAGGTACTGATTTGCATTGACCAATGTTTGGTCATAACAATTGAAGTGGATTTCAAATAAGTATCAAATTCCATATCCAAACTAATTATGAAATTTATCCTACTCACCATTTTGCCTATTTGGCGATGTTAACTTTTTCAAACATGCATGAAAATGCCCTAATCAGATTCCTTGGATTTTTCTGATACTTTTTCATATATAAATTATTTTCATCCGAGTTATATTTTAATTTCTATGATTTTTACAAGTTTTAGCAATTTCCTGGATTTATTTTATAATTGAAAATCAATTACTGCGTCAGCACTACATCAGATTGCGTCAGCAGTCAACTACGCCTGGGCCAGGTCAAACCTGACCAGTGGGGTCCACTGGTCAGTGACCCAGGTGCTAGTCCCGCGCTGACCCGCACTAAGTGGGGTTTGACCCACCAGTGGGGTTCTCTGTCAGCGGCTAGGGGTGGTGGTTAGTGGTTAGTTAGGCTGATCACGTCGGGGGCTATCGGAACCTGGCCGGCGGCGATCACGGGCTCGGCGGAGGCTCGCCGGAGATAAGCTAAACGGCGCTACAGAGGCCCATTTTGCACGCGGTTTACGGCTATAGAGAGCTGGCGAAGCAGCCGATCTGGCAGGGGCATCAGGAGAAGCTAGGTTCGCCGGAGAGAGTGCCGGCGACGAGCCGAAGCAGCGGCCGAAGCTCGGCCTTCCGCGGGTGAGGGCTGCAGGGCACGGGGAGGGCAGCTGATGGGCTCATCACGTTCCTGGCGGCTCCAGGAGCTCGATCCCCAGCTCTAGAGCGTGGAAGAGGCACCACAGCGACGGCGACGACATGGCCGGCGGCGAGGAGCTCTCGGCCTTGGTGGGGAACGGGGCTACGGTCCAGGAGAACATGGGGAAAGAGAGGGGAAAAAAGCTGTGGCTCACAGGGGTTTCATTTTTGGCATCGGGGAGGTCGGAGAAGCCTGGTGGCAGCAGATCGATGGCGGCGGATCTCGGTCACCGGAGATGAAGACGATGACGATGGCAGCGCCAGGGGGGGCTCCGGCTCGATTCTCTTGACGGGGAGGTGCAGCACGTTATGGCGGAGGGAATGAGCTGCTCGGATAGGACTAGCAGGGGCCGGAGGCACGGTGGTAAGCTTGAGCCCGAGCTCGTCAATGGCGGGAGGAACAAGAGAGAAGAGAAGGGGAGGAAGAAGATGAGGCTGAGGGGGCGGGGACGGCTCAGCGGCGCGAAGATAAGGGAGAGGAGGCGAGGCATTCACGCAGGGAGGAGGTGGAAGCAGGAGGTGGCGAGGCACGACGGCGAGCTCGCCACGGCTCTGCCCATTCTCCTGGCAGAGGAGGAAGATGACCTCCTCGCCCCTGGTGGACTGGGCCTGGAGGGGCAACATGTAGCTCTCTCTCTCTTTTCCTTATTTTTGTTTTATTTTCTTTGTGGCATTTAGATTTAGGATTTTAATAAAACATTTATTCATTTTATAAAACTCTAAAACAGTATTATGTGACAATAATAAAAAATAATCAATGCCACAAAATAGTTTCAACATTTTTGAAACTTTTATTTTAAAAGAAGACAAAATAACTCCATTCCAAATAGTTATTTAATCCAATCAAAATTCATGTTCATAAGTTCCCGTGACTTAGAAATTTGGTTTGACAAATTTGTTCCCTGTCACTATTTTCCCAAATGTTTGGAACATTTTTCTGGTTCCTTTTAAGGTAATATTTTTATTGCCTTTTTGTCAATTTCAACTCATTTGGCTTGATCACTTCCATTTCCAGATTCAATGTAATTTGAATGCATGCATGAAATGCAATGGCAAGCAAGGAAAACTTGGGCTGTGACAACTCACCCCCACTAAACAAGAATCTCGCCCCGAGATTCAAACGTAGTCGAGAAGAGGAAGAGGGAACACTAAACTATCACAATCTTCAGGATCCATTTGCTCCTCCCGAGGACGTTGATTCATCGCACCATGTTGATCTTGAAATCTTTGTCCTTGAGGTCTTCATCTAGCTTGACGTCAAAAGAACAGGGCGACGACATAAGATTCGATCTCCTCGAAGATCGAGCAACTCAAGATCAACTCATAGAATGAGACGTACGAACGTCCCTTGAGCTGAGACAAAAGACACATAACACGGACTAGGAAATGAGACATATGACAGAGGTTCAATGGGTAGGCAAAAAATCCAGGCTTAAAACAAATGCTGGCGAGGTTTCAAAGTAGCGAGGATTAGGTTGCTCTTCATACCACAACGGGGCACCTTAGGAAGGTGACTCTTAGAGTTATTCCCCTTAAGTGGCAAAAAGAATTACTTTGGATCCTAAGATCATTGAAACTCTTCATACCAGGGTAAGGCAATTCACAAATGATTGTTTGAAGGAATTTGAAAGAATGGCATACCTAGGTTGGAAAGAAACTAGGGTTATAGAACAACTCGGCGATCGGATGGCACATTCCAAATATTACCGAGGATATAACCTAGTGTCCGAGCGTGCTCTTAAGAACTTGAGAATTTCCATATTCATCAAGGTTTACCAACATCCATGCCAAGGATCCCGGTGACACAACATATTACCATGATGAACAGTGATGGAGGATGCAGATGCAAAGGAAGACAACACTTCCTCAGATTTCACCTTAGCTGTGCCAAGGGAACGAAATCTGGTTGATCGATCGAGAGACATTTAGCACTCCGCTTCTAATGTTCTCCTTGATGTACTAGCACAACCCAATTATAAGTCATGCTTTATATCTAGCACATCAGTATAGGTTGGAATTCGGGCATCAAAGGAAGTCCATGAGGAACAACTTCCAAAATAAGTCATACAAAACCTCACGGGGAGATGTCTAAGATTGCTGATACAAGATATTATAATATCAAGTCTTCCGGCTAGATGTGTTAGCCATTACATCACTTTACCGGGTTACATAGAGACCAATATTATAATTCTTGGGGAAGTTCCAACCATTATAACTGCCTAAGATTCAGCTCCGGTTGGTGCCACGATGCATCAGACTTAGCATGTCCAAAAGAAAGTTTGCAACACAAATCGACGAGATAACGTTGCGAGATTCTCAGGAAATGAACTACGAAAGACAACTCCAAAACATGAGCTGGATCGCAAGACACATGTGAACACGTTGCCCAAGACAATGATGACCACATGAACAGTCTTACAACAAAACACTACCCCGTTCTAGTTTGGGAACCATCATCGCGGATGATGAAGCCATGTGCAAGTCTGTCTGGTACCTTCAGGAATGGCACTTAACTTCTTTTCTTTGAACAAATCAATCAGTGGCTTGGTGTGCTAGGAAATACATATGGAGAGAGAGGTTGCAAAGCTATCAAACCACATCATACTTCGCACATGTGATTTGGGATGATTCTGAAGAAACAAATTAACTTTTCTCGAATTCACGGCGGCAACTTGTATCAGATGCACATGAATTAGAGGAAGTCACTTCTTACACCTAACATATACCTCGTGTTCGAGACACGAAGACAATGTCTACAATGTTTCCAGCACTAGCTTGATGTCCAACACAGATCATGGAACAAATTAAAATGTTGCCCATGGGCTCAACAACAATTCATCAAGATACCAATATAAATGTATTTCCACAACTATGTGAGCAAGATAATAGCATTGGTCAGATCGAAGAATATAATGGTGTATGCCCAGAGAAATCCATGAGTAAAACACCGCTACGGAAATCTTTGGTTCTGAGTTTGATTTGACGATAGCCCATGCTCAAATCAAAATTGAACAAGATAATATATGCAACAATTGATCACACGAATCAATCGATGAAAATATGATCTTTCTTCAGAATCACACAACAGAAAGATATCCCTTTTAAATGAGCTGAGTTTAGGCGAAGCTTTTATCTTCCAACTCTCCAAGTTGTTGTTTAGCTTAACCAACTAGCTCGGGGTATCCAATACGGATTCTTGGAGAAGGGGTTGGTTTATAGAAAAACCAACTTGATCACGAGCTCTATCATAACAGTCAGGAAACAACCTGGTAATACTTCCGAGAAGATATTCGAAATATCACGAACCACCGATATATTATTAAGCTCGGGAACAATCTTGCTTTTCAGGGGAACATGATGTGATCAATAGAGCGAGGGATTGACACAATCCTAACCCATCGATCGAAAAGTGCACCATGAAACATGGACTAGGTAGCACGGTCAATCTTAGAATGACGATTCAATCGCCATCACCATAAGAGTGAAATTATTGTCCATTAGCTACCAAGCAATAACATTGCTAGGAGTATTGATTTCACACATCATGGTTCACTTGTCGATATTCCGGTTACAACCAACACGAAAACCGAGGGATGAACAACGATAGCGAGAAATATCGCTACATCAAGAGCTCATAAGAGATGATGCAATTCTCATAACACTCTTGACAAAAAGAGGGTAATACTCCAAGATAGAACAGAACAAAAGCTGGGTTAGCATTTCGATCTGCGGAATGCAACTACTTTGACCCAATCCAAGAAATGGATGTGGTACGGGAGTTTGCTTCTCCCAGTCTTTGGAGAATAGAACAACTTGACAGACCACAGGAATAAAAGACATTGATAACAATAATGCACAATTACTCTTGACTATCCTTTCAATGATGAAGGTCAAAATACAACTAGATAGGGCCAACTCAAGAGCACATGATTCCTTGAGTTATAGATGCATGGATTAGAATGTCGAACGAGTTTAACATAATTCTTCCAGATAACCCATGCAGAAGGGCGGAGTAGGCAGAATCACAATATGGAGTAGAGAACTCATCACGAGCACTCTTATTATGATCTTTAGTTCACGAAGGACTTTTGACAGAGATGGTCCATGGTATTGGAAGAATGATATACCACGCACGTTGAGGACTACAACAAGGTTACTAATCATCCTATAGGAACTAGCAACACTATCAACAGAGATTAGCAGAATGATCCTTGGATTCAATGACCCAGAAATAGAGTACCTACAAGCTATTTAACATCACGAGATGTTTTTCGAAAATGATGGCCAGAACTATCGCACTGGAAGACATACCACACATCTAGACTATGGGTAGTTTTCGGAGTAACATGTTTTCCTAATACTTCAACAAAACATCAAGGTAATAAAGTACCTCAACACAATTATTAGTGTGCTTTGTCCGGCCAAAAGACATTGGGAAAAAGGAAGGAATTTGCAATTGCATCAGACTATTTGGGAACTTTGAAAAACTCGGTCAGCATAACGGCTGTACGGGCATGAATTATGAGGCAACCTGCAAGAAAACTAACAACATAACAATTGAATTCTTACGAAAGCACTAATCCAGGAAGACAACAACTTTTCGATAAGTCTCCAACATAGTAACTCGTCATCCTAATGAATAGATGGGAAAGCCTAATTCTTAACCCCGTAGAATAAAGAAGAGGGTGACTCGAAATAAGAATGACACAAGGAGAGGAGTAAAAAGAGCCTTACGGTCCCTTTCACAAACAATTCCCTTATATAACTAAAGAGTTGCTAGACACAACATCGACCAGTTTGGCTTGGTTAACCTACAGGCAGTCAAGCTCTGATACAAAAGCTGTCGGGACCCCGATCCTAAGTCATAAGAACCTAGCCTGTAACACATCACATCACTTTGCGGCCTCACGCACGGTAAACTTCACGGCTACCACCTTACCTTGGCCGGGACCGTTTGCGTCTTTTGGCTCACGTATATGAATATGTTGCTAGCATTCAAACGAGAAAGAACCCGGGTCGACATGACTAGTTATAAACCCAAGCGGTACATCCGTACAGGGACAAGCATACATAACCCAGCAAAGCAGGTGTCGGTCATCAGCGTGTGTAGACGAGTCGTAGCAAGCTACAAGAACTCCATTACACCGCGTGACATTTCCCCGAGGGGACATACACAGCAGCAAAGAAGGATACATGCTGGTCAGTCAATGTGTTCCGAGCAGTAGCAAGCTACCAAGGCCCGATGGAATCACAAAGAGGCATTTCCCTGTAAAGAGTACTACTAAAGGCAAACAACTAGGTGTCGAATCCCACACATATAATGCATTTCAAACATACACACATTATGCACGATATGTGTAGATACAACATGGCATCACAACATAACTCTATGACTCAAGCATTTATTAAAGACTCATAAGAGTCAACATAGTATGATATTACAAACAGGGGTCTCGTAACCCGACACTCAAGTCATACAAACAACAAGCGGAAGCAAATCATGTCTGGGTACAGACATCTACTAAAAGTGGCTGGAAGAGCCTGAAAAGCTACTACGACCCTACCAAAGGAGCCAGACCTCTGTCTGGGATTCCCAAGCTATTCCGGTCAACATCGAACACATCGCGTAGAACCTTTTAATGAGTTTAAGTCTTCTCTGCAAAAACATAAATAAAGCAACCGTGAGTACAAATGTACTCAGCAAGTCTTACATCAGAACTATCTACATATGCATCATGTTTCAATGAAAGGATTGTGGGGTTCGATTGCAGCAAGCCAGCTTTGAGTCTTGGCTAACCTGTACTACGACTACAAGTTCTTTCTTTGAGGTGGGATAACGCACACGAGTCCACATATTCACCAATTCAATACACCACTATGGATCCACTCTCGTCTCCCTACGAGAAGGCCTTCCATAGCACTCACACTTATCTTGCATGTTTTAGAGTATCCATTTAAATTGTCTATGTACTACGTAATGTTTCCAAGTAGTCCATAACCGAGGACGCGGCTATTCGAACAGATTAAATCACCCTGCAAGGGTATACTTCTTCACACATGCTCTCACCACTTAGCACCATATGCACGTCATGCATCTCGGCAACCTTCAAGCGGAAGCACTGCGTGGGTGTCGGCCATGACCGTTAACCACACAAGATCCTAGTCCAGGTTTATCGCCTATTTGAGACTGAACCCACAAGGAAGTCCGGCCGAGGTTTCCTCTACGGCCCCAAACGATGCGCGCAGGGTTCCCAAGCCCACCATCCGGGTGCCACTTGGTACACCGTGCCACTGTGTATCTACCGCAGAGAAGCCTACCCCGTCGGGCAGAGCTAAACACGGCTGCCAACACTTTTCCTACAAACACCAGAAACTAATTGCAACTCCTGGAGAGAGATTTAGGCGATTAGTAAGACGAGAGGGTCAATTAAGTATCCCAATGTGTGGTATTATCTTGTCTTGGATAACACACACAGAACACAGTTCTTAAGGACGGTCCCAACGAGACAACCCGCCATGTACTCCTACATGGCCTCTCATCGCTACCTTTACCAAAAACAGATTCACACCTTTGCTCTCACACTATAGGACATGAACACAACCATTCCTATACATCATTCAGATAGATCAGACCCGACACGACTCTAAGCATAGCAGGCATTGTAACGAACATGGATGAGTAAGCACAACAAGGCTCAAGCAGTTGCTACTCATGCTAAGTGGTTTCAACTATTTACTATGACAAAATCAGGTCATGCAGAGGAATGGGTTCAACTACCGATAACATGTACAGTTGAATTGTGTTTGTCCTAATGCAGTAAAAGAGAGCAGGAGCGAGAGAGTGGGTTTATTACAATATGCTCAAGGGGGGTTTGCTTGCCTGACACGTCTGAAGATAGCAATGAGTCTTCATCAATGTCAACGGTCACATTGTCGGAAACATCGTCTACCAGAAGGGAACAACACCGGCAAACAAGAAGGAACAACATTACTTCACGGAAATGCAACACTATGATGCATGCTCAAGACATGAAATGAAAAGTGGTAGGGCTAATGTGGTTATCATTTCTTAAGTTGAAGTTGGTTTGAACTAGGATTCAAACATCACTTCAAGCCGGGTATCTTTCCAAGTACCCTTATAATTGATTCGACCTGATGCTCATAACAAATTGTTCGAACATGCATGGGGTTAGTATTTTGAGGTACTGATTTGCATTGACCAATGTTTGGTCATAACAATTGAAGTGGCTTTCAAATAAGTATCAAATTCCATCTCCAAACTAATTATGAAATTTATCCTATTCACCATTTTGCCTATTTGGTGATGTTAACTTCTTCAAACATGCATGAAAATGCCATAATCAGATTCCTTGGATTTTTCTGATACTTTTTCATATATAAATTATTTTCATCCGAGTTATATTTTAATTTCTATGATTTTTACAAGTGTTAGCAATTTCCTGGATTTATTTTATAATTGAAAATCAATTACTGCGTTAGCACATCATCAGCATTGCGTCAGCAGTCAACTACGCCTGGGCCAGGTCAAACCTGACCAGTGGGGTCCACTGGTCAGTGACCCAGGTGCTAATCCCGCGCTGACCCGCACTAAGTGGGGTTTGACCCACCAGTGGGGTCCTTTGTCAGCGGCTAGGGGTGGTGGTTAGTGGTTAGTTAGGCTGATCACGTTGGGGGCTACCGGAACCTGGCCGGCGGCGACCACGGGCGCGGCGGAGGCTCGCCGGAGATAAGCTAAACGGCGCTACAGAGGCCCATTTTGCACGCGGTTTATGGCTATAGAGAGCTGGCGAAGCAGCCGATCTGGCAGGGGCATCAGGAGAAGCTAGGGTCGCTGGAGAGAGTGCCGGCGATGAGCCGAAGCGGCGGCCGAAGCTCGGCCATCCGCGGGTGAGGGCTGAAGGGCACGGGGAGGGCAGCTGATGGGCTCATCACGTTCCTGGCGGCTCCAGGAGCTCGATCGCGTGGAAGAGACGCCACAGCGACGGCGACGACATGGCCGGCGGCGAGGAGCTCTCGGCCTTGGTGGGGAACGGGGCTACGGTGCGGGAGAACCAGGGGAAAGAGAGGGGAAAGAAGCAGTGGCTCACAGGGGTTTCATTTTTGGCATCGGGGAGGTCGGAGAAGCCCGGTGGCAGCAGATCGACGGCGGCGGATCTCGGTCACCGGAGATGAAGACGACGACGATGGCAGCGCCAGGGGGGCTCCGGCTCAATTCTCTCGACGGGGAGGTGCAGCACGTTATGGCGGAGGGAATGAGCTGCTCGGATAGGACTACCAGGGGCCGGAGGCTCGGTGGTAAGCTTGAGCCCGAGCTCGTCAATGGCGGGAGGAAGAAGAGAGAAGAGAAGGGGAGGAAGAAGATGAGGCAGAGGGGGCGGGGCCGGCTCAGCGGCGCGAAGATAAGGGAGAGGAGGCGAGGCAGGCACGCAGGGAGGAGGTGGAAGTAGGAGGTGGCGAGGCACGACGGCGAGCTCGCCACGGCTCTGCCCGTCCTCGTGGCAGAGGAGGAAGATGACCTCCTCGCCCCTGGTGGACTGGGCCTAGAGGGGCGACAGGTAGCTCTCTCTCTCTTTTCCTTATTTTTGTTTTATTTTCTTTCTCGCATTTAGATTTAGGATTTTAATAAAACATTTAATCATATTATAAAACCCTAAAACAGTATTATGTGACAGTAATAAAAAATAATCAATGCCACAAAATAGTTTCAACATTTTTGAAACTTTTATTTTAAAAGAAAACAAAATAACTCCATTCCAAACAGTTATTTAATCCAATCAAAATTCATGTACATAAGTTCCTGTGACTTAGAAATTTGGTTTGACAAATTTGTTCCCTGCCACTATTTTCCCAAATGTTTGGAACATTTTTCTGGTTCCTTTTAAGGTAATATTTTTATTGCCTTTTTGTCAATTTCAACTCATTTCAACTCAACAGATTCAATGCAATTTGAATGCATGCATGAAATGCAATGGCAAGCAAGGCAAACTTGGGCTGTGACAGAAACGACAAAAATAACGAGTTTTTACGACGTCTCGATAGTCATGCACGGTGTTCAGGGAGCATCAAAATCGACACGGGATCCCAAAAGAATGCGCTATAGCCCACGAAACAAGCTCGAAACGACAAAAACGCCATGTTTTTGCGACGTCTCGATAGTCGTCCACACGGTTCATGGATCATAAAAATTGACGCGGGACGCCATGTTTTTGCATCGTCTCGATAGCCGTGCACAAGGTTCATGGAGCATCAAAAATCGACCCGCGTCCCCAAAACAGTGCGCTATAAACGACAAGAACGCCAAGTTTTTGTGACGTCTCGATAGTGGTGCACACGGTTCATGGAGCATCAAAAATGGACCCAGGATCCCAAACAGAGCGTTATAGCCCACGAAACTGGCCCCAATCGACAAAAACACAATGGTTTTGCGATGTCTCTATAGCCGTACATAGAGTTCATGAAGCATCAAAACTCGACCCGAGACCCCAGAACAGTGTGTTCTAGCCCAAGAAACTGGCGTGAAACGACAAAAACACCGAGATTTTCTGATGTGTCGATAGCCGTGCACAGGGTTCATGGAGAATCAAAAATTGACTCGGGACCCCAAAACAGTGCGCTATAGCCCACGAAGCTCGAGCAAAACGACAAAAACGACGAGTTTTTACGACGTCTCGATAGTCGTGCAGGGGGGGTTCATGGAGCAGCAATAATTGATCCGGGACCCTAGAAGAGTGCGCAATAGGTCTCGATAGCCGTGCACAGGGTTCATGGAGCATAAAAAACAGAGCGTTGTAGCCGACGAAACTCGCGTGAAATGACAAAACCAATGAGATTTTGCGACGTCTCGATAGCGTGCATAGTGTTCATGAAGCAATAAAACTCGACCCGGGACCCCAAAACAGTGTGTTCTAGCCCCAGAAACTGGCATGAAATGACAAAAACACAGTGTTTTTTCGATGCGTCGATAGCCGTGCACAGGGTTCGTGGAGAATAAAAAATCGACACGGGACCCCAAAACAGTGTGCTAAGGCCCACGAAACTCGCGTGAAATGAGAAAAACAACGAGTTTACCGTATCGATAGCCGTGCACAGGGTTCATGGAGCATCAAAAATCGATCTGGGACCCTAGAAGAGTGTGCAATAGGTCTCGATAGCCGTGCACAGGGTTCATGGAGCATAAAAAACAGTGGTTTGTAGCCGACGAAACTCGCGTGAAATGACAAAAACAATGAGATTTTGCGACGTCTCGATAGTCGTGCACATGGTTCATGGAGCGTAAAAAATTGAACCGGTACCCCAAAACAGTACGCTATAGCCCACAAGACTGGCCCGAAATGTTAAAAACAAAGGGTTTTTGCGACGTTTCGATATCTGTGCACACGTTCCTGGAGCGCAAAAAATAAATCCGAGACCCAAAACAGTGCGCTATAGCCCACGAAACTGGCCCGAAACGACAAAAGCACCGAGTTTTTGGGATGTCTCGATAGCTATGTGGTGGTTTCATGGAGGATCAAATATCGACACGGGACCCCAAAACAGTGCGTTGTAGCCGAGGAAACTCGCGCGAAACGAAAAAACAACGAGATTTTGCATCGCCTCGATAGCTGTGCACACGGTTCATGCAGCATAAAAAATCGACGCGAGACCAGAAAATAGTTTGCTATTGCCCGCGAAACTGGCCCGAAACAACAAAGAAACACCGAGTTTTTGGGATGTCTCGATAGCCTGCACAGGGTTCATGGAGCATTAAAAATCGACCCAGGAACCCAAAACAGTGCACTATAGACAACGAAGTTGGCTCGAAACGTCATAAACATCGAGTTTTTGTGACGTCTCGGTAGCCGTGCACAGGGTTCTTGGAGCATAAAAAATGGACCCAGGACCCCAAACAGTGCGTTATAGCCCACGGAACTGGCCCCAATCGACAAAAACAATGAGTTTTTGCGACGTCTCGATAGCCGTGCACAGGGTTCGTGGAGCATCAAAAATCGACCCGGGACCCAAAACAGTACGCTATAGCCCACAAAACTGGCCCGAAATGTTAAAAACAAAGTGTTTTTGCGACGTCTCGATAGCCGTGCACACGGTTCATGGAGCATAAAAAATCGATCCGGGACCCCATAACACTGCGCTATAGCACTCAAAACTGGCCCGAAACGACAAAAGCACCGAGTTTTTGGAATGTCTCGATATCTGTGTAGTGGTTTCATGGAGCATCAAATATCGACCCGGGACCCCAAAACAACGTGTTATGGCCCGAGAAATTGGCGTGAAATGACAAAAACACCGAGTTTTTCAGATACGTTGATACCGATGCACACGGTTCATGGAGCATCAAAAATCGACCCGGGACCCCAAAACAGTGTGGAGCCCACGAAACAGCCCCGAATCGACAAAAAACAAAGAGTTTTTGCGACGTCTCGATAACCGTGCACACGGTTCATGCAGCATCAAAAATCGACCCGGAACCCCAATACAGTGCGCTATAGCCCACGAAACTAGCCCGAGACGACAAAAACATTGAATTTTTGGAATGTCTCGATAGCAGTGCACACGGTCGATGGAGCATAAAAAATCCACCCGGGACCCCAAAACAGTGCGTTGTAGCTGACGAAACTCGCGCGAAACGACAAAAACAACGAGTTTTTGCATCGTGTCGATAGCCGTGCATAGGGTTCATGGAGCATCAAAAATCGACCGGGACCCCAAAACAGAGCACTATAAACCACGAAAGAGGGTCAAAACAACAAAAAGGCAAAGTTATTACAATGTCTCGATCGTCGTGCACACGGTCCATGCAGCATAAAAAATCGACCCGGGGTCCGAAAATAGTGCGCTATAGCCAACGAAACGGGCCCGAATTGAACAAAACACCGAGTTTTTTGGATGTCTTGATAGCCTGCACAATGTTCATGGAGCATTACCAATCGACCCAGGAACCCAAAACAATGCACTATAGACCACGAAATTGGCCCGAAACGTCATAAACACCTAGTTTCTGCGACGTCTCGGTAGCCGTGCACAGGGTGCATGGAGCATTGAAAATCGTCCCGGGACCCCAAAACAGTGCGCTATAACCCACGAAATTAGCCCGTAACGACAAGAACGCCATGTTTTTGTGACGTCTCGATAGTCATGCACACTGTTCATGGAGCATCAAACATGGACCTGAGACCCCAAACAGTGCGTTCTAACCCAGGAAACAGGCCCCAATCGACAAAACACCATGGTTTTGCGATGTCTCGATAGTCGTGCAAAGAGTTCGTGAAGCATCAAAACTCGACCCGGGAGCCCAAAACAGTGTGTTCTAGCCCAAGAAACTGGCTTGAAATGACAAAAACACAGAGTTTTTCCGATGTGTCGATAGTCGTGCACAGTGTTCATGGAGAATAAAAAATCGACACGGGACCCCCAAAACAGTGTGCTATAGCCCACGAAACTTGCGCTGATGGGGTTATAGTCCTAGGGTAGGGTCATAGGCTTGCCCTGAAGGTCCTGCCCAAAGACCACCCCTCATAAGGGACAAGGCCCTTAGTCAGTTCCGACTGAACTAAGGAGTTCCCTTCATCCAGTCGGTAACAGATCCTCGACCGTACAATCAGAGATTAGCATTCGGAGTTTATCAAACTAACCGACTGCATTCCATTGTGTGCATCGTAACCCCCCTAGATGGAAACGGTCATACGTTTCCATGTGCCTTTATTAGCATTTAAGACGTACGTTACCTGTAACGTAGACATTTATTCGCCACTACTCCACCCCTGTGCACCAAACTGTTGTGGAGGGCAGCGCACTCTATATAAGCCACCCTCTCCCACTGGCGCAGGGGTTAGCAATTCACTGTATTCTATATTCCACTAGACAACAAGCTCCCTGAGCATTGAGACGTAGGGCTATTACCTCCACCACAGAGGGGCCCGAACTCATACAACCTCGCCGTAGCTAAGGCTCTGCCCATCCTTTCGAACCCTACACATCTACTGTCAGGCTTATACCCACGACAGTTGGCGCCCAAGCGACTTCCGGCGAGTTTGCGACTACATCATTTCGTCATGTCGTCCGGTGGAG
This sequence comes from Hordeum vulgare subsp. vulgare, assembly GCF_904849725.1. Classification (NCBI taxonomy): domain Eukaryota; kingdom Viridiplantae; phylum Streptophyta; class Magnoliopsida; order Poales; family Poaceae; genus Hordeum; species Hordeum vulgare. The sequence continues at coordinate 8,501,687 of NC_058521.1, read as the reverse complement.
ATTCGAGCATGGGTCACGAGATCTTCTTCGGTGCTCTCTCCTTCATCGTCGACGATTCAGCATGGCTTCGGGACACCCCTCTCGACGTCGAGGCGCTTCCCCGCCGCGGGGCTACGAACTTCCAAGCTGGCGCCCGCGGCATTCTTCTTCTCCAGCAGTCGGCTCCGGTGTCGACCTACATCGCCGTCACGCGCCGCAACAAGCGGTCCCGCCGTCCGCGGCTCCAACGTTGGGTGCAACACGCCCAGGCGCGCCAGAACGCCTCTTCACAAGTGGCGGTTCTAGAGTCGGTTTTGGTTGCCCCACCGTCCAAGCGCTCGGACTCGGTTCCGACTAGGTTTCCTTCCGAGTACGCGGGTCGCGAGCCTGCAGCAGAAGTACACATGGCCAACTCCCATGAAGATCCCCGTCAAGCTGGCCGGAACGAGCACGAGATCGGCGAAACGTCCGGCGCGCGTCGTCCGCCTCGCCGTTCTGCCAGTCGGCACACTCGGCGGAGCAACGTGGAGTTGTTCCGCACACCCCTCCTCAACTTGGCTGCGGCTGCCAAGATAGCTGATTCCCTTCAGCCGACTGATTCAAAAGCTGGCAGGGGGATCGAGCAAATCCACGCCCTGTTGCACACGGCGCAGCAGCAAATTTCGGCTGTCTCCTAGTCGCACAACAGGATCCACAATAGTTCTATTCATGCGAATACGCATCGGTCAGTTCACAGCCCTGGTTCTCGTCAGCGACACAGGGGAGGTAGCCGTTCCATAAATCCCGAAGATCGTCGCCGTTCACGCACCACTCCACGGGGTGGGCCCTACGGGCCCCGACATCATGATGAACGGCATTCAGTCGGTGACACTTATGACCCAAGGCCCGACGCGAGAGGGCATATCGCTCAGCGGAGGGTCGACAGGGGCCGAGCCCACCGCGATGGTTACGATATTGACCGTCCGAGTGGAAGCAGGACCATCGTTTCTGGTCCCGAGTGTTTTAGTCGAGCCATCCGTTCGGCTGACATCCCTCCCAACTTCCGATTGGCGACGGGAATTAGCAAGTTTAAAGGAGAGTCCAAGCCAGAAACGTGGCTGGATGATTACCGAGTGGCAGTCCAGATCGGAGGAGGAGACGACCATGTCGCCATGAAGCACCTCCCTCTGATGCTCGACGGCTCGGCGCGAGCGTGGCTGAACCAGTTGGCCCCCTGAAGCATCTACAACTGGGCAGATCTGGCCCGAGTGTTCATCAGGACCTTCGAAGCCACGTGCAAGCACCCTGCTGGCCTCGTGGAGCTCCAGCACTGCGTCCAGAAGTAGAATGAGCCCCTGCGTGATTTCGTTCAGCGTTGGACAACTCTCTACCACACGATGGAGAACGTCACAGAGCATCAAGCAGTCTGCGCCTTCAAGGCAGGCGTGCGGTACAGGGATCTGTACCTGAAGTTCGGCCGAACAGGTGACATCTCCATGAGCAAGATAATGGAGATAGCAGCACGCTATGCAAATGGCGAAGAAGAGGACCGCATCCGAAGCGGCAAGCACAAAACAGACGCCGATGGAGATGGGAGTAACACTCAGAAGCAGAAGTAGAAAGCTCCGTCCACTCCGCAGGCAGAAGCTGCAGCCGTAACCAATGCCAAGTTCAAGGGCAAAGGGAAGGCTCAGTTCACACCCAAGAAGAAGCAGTTCAATAACCCCATCCTGGACCAGCCATGTCCGGTTCATATGAAGATGGATGAAGAGGGCAACCCCATATATGCGAAGCATACCACTCGACACTGTTGCCTCCTGATCCAGGGGTTTAGCGAAGGGCAACCGAGTGAAAAGGACAATGAACAGGATGAGGAGGAGAAGGAGGATCCGTTCCCCCAAGTCCATGCAACACTGATGATTTTTGCTCACGTTGAGAGCAAGAGTCGACTGAAGCTCGTGAACAGGGAAGTGAACATGGCCACCCCTACCAAACCCAAGTTCCTCAAATGGTCTTAGACTGCGATCACCTTTGACCAGTCGGATCATCCAACACACGTACTCACCCCAGGGAGACAGGCTCTGGTCGTCGACCCGGTGGTGGAGGGAGTCCGACTGCGCAAAGTCCTCATGGACGGCGGCAGTGGCTTGAAAAGGACGCCGACACTCTCAAGGGGATGGGCATTCCGATGTCCAAACTCAGTGAGAGCAGCATGCAGTTCCATGGAGTCGTCCCTGGACAAAAGGCCAAGTCACTCGGCCAGATCGCGTTGGACGTCGTTTTCGGCTTCGACAAGAACTTCCGCAAGGAAAAGCTGACGTTCGAAGTGGTGGACTTCCAGAGCGCTTACCACGCAATTCTGGGCCGCCCAGCGTATACGCGTTTCATGGCCCGTCCGTGTTACGTATACCTGAAGCTGAAGATGCCAGGCCCAAAAGGGGTGATCACCATCACGGGCAGTCGACAGCGGGCCAAAGAGTGTCTGCAGCAGGGATCAAGAATCGCCGACCAGCAGATGGCCGTCCTCGAGCTTGACGAGTACAAGAAAACAGTCGACCCCGCTGACTTGATGCGTTCGAAGAAGCCAGCTTCGGAGTCTGCATTCCAGTCGGCGGGAGAGACGAAGAAGGTCAGCATCCACCCGACGGACAACACTGCTGCCTTGACGAACATCTCCACCACCCTCGATACTAAATAGGAAGCCGAGCTCACCCAATTCCTCCGTGAGAACTGGGACATCTTCGCATGGAAATCCTCTGACATGCCAGGTGTACCCAAGGAGTTGGCTGAGCACCGACTGCATGTGGATCCCACCGCTCGGCCTGTCCGAGAATGCCCGCGTCGGTCCGTCGCGCATAAGAGGAAGGCAATCGGAGAAGAGGTAGCCAAGCTTTTGGCAGCCAACTTCATTCGCGAGCTTCACCACTCCGAGTGGCTCGCCAATGTTGTCATGGTTCCCAAGAAGGACAAGTCGCTCCGAATGTGCATCGACTTCAAGCACCTCAATAAGGTCTGCCCGAAAGACCATTTTCCGCTCCCCCGCATCGATCAAATTGTCGATTCGACTGCGGGTTGCGAGCGTTTGTCATTTCTTGATGCCTACTCGGGCTATCATCAGATCCGTCTGTATGGCCCCGATGAATTAAAAACAGCCTTCATCACCCCATTCAGGTGCTTCTGCTACATCACTATGCCATTCGGTTTGAAGAATGCAGGAGCTACCTTTATGCGCATGATCCAAAAATGCCTCCTCGACCAGATCGGTCGGAATGTGGAGGCGTATATGGATGATATCGTAGTCAAGTCACGCAAAGGTTCCGACCTGCTGACTGACTTGGCAGAAACATTCGCCAACCTTCGTAGGTACGATATCAAGCTCAACCCCGCCAAATGTTCATTCGGCGTTCCCAGCGGAAAGTTACTCGGTTTCTTCGTTTCCGAACGAGGGATCGATGTCAACCCCGAAAAGATCGGGACCATCGTCCGAATGGAGAGGCCCGTCACAATACACGATGTTCAACGGCTCACAGGTTGCCTAGCAGCTTTGAGCAGGTTCATCACTCGACTCGGCGAGAAAGCACTTCCTCTGTACCGACTCATGAAGAAATCAGATACTTTCGAGTGGACAGACGAAGCCCAAGTCGCATTCGACGACCTCAAAGTCCTACTTTCCACCCAGTCGGTTCTTACTGCTCCGCTCAGTAAAGAGCCCCTTCTTTTGTATATCGCGGCTACAAATCAAGTCGTCAGCACTGTTCTTACAGTCGAACGAGAAGAAGAAGGCAAAGCATACAAAGTTCAACGGCCAGTGTATTACGTCTCCGAAGTCCTGACTCCTTCCAAGTAGAGGTATCCCCACTATCAAAAACTTATCTACGGGGTTTACATGACTGCGAAGAAGGTAGCCCATTATTTCCAAGACCACTCGGGAATTAATGACTGTCGTTTCTGATGCTCCGTTGGCGGAAATCCTCCACAATCGGGATGCATCAGGCCGAGTGGCGAAGTGGGCAATGGAGATGTTGTACTGTGATATCAAGTTCGAGGCCAAGAAAGCTATAAAGTCTCAAGCCCTGGCTGACTTCATAGCAGAATGGGTAGAACAGCAGCAACCGACCCACATCTACTCGGCTCATTGGACAATGTTCTTCGATGGGTCCAAGATGTTGAATGGCTCCGGCGCTGGCGTTGTGATCGTATCGCCAAAGGGCGACAAACTCAAATATGTGCTGCAGATACACTTTGATTCCTCCATCAATGAGGCAGAGTATGAAGCTCTCCTTTATGGACTGCCTATGGCCATCGCACTCGGCGTCCGTCGCCTGATGGTCTATGGCGATTCGGATTTGGTGGTTAATCAAGTGATGAAAGAGTGGGACATCAGGAACCCCACCATGACCACATACTGCAATGCAGTGAGGAAGCTCGAGAAGAAGTTTGAAGGTCTAGAACTCCACCATGTTCCGCAACTGAAGAACCAAGCAGCTGATGAGTTGGCAAAACTCGGATCCACTCGGAAACCAGTCCCGAGTGACGTCTGCCTCGAGCACCTCCACCTTCCGTCAGTCAAAGAAGATCCTTTCACAGAGGAACCAGTACAACCAAAGAGTTCGACAGATCCGACTGAAGTCGACGTACCTGCTGTGGTTTATCTGATCATGGAGATTCTTGCTATCATCCCCGATTGGAATGTGCCGATCATTGCATATATCCTGAGGCAGGAATTACCAGAAGACGAAGTCCAGGCCAGGCAGATAGTCCGCAGCTCAAAGTCGTTCACTGTCATTGATGGCCAGTTGTACAAGGAAAGCGTTCCAGGCGTTCTTCAACGATGCATCTCCCCAGAGGAGGGACAGTTAATCCTGGAAGATATTCACTCGGGAACCTGCAGTCATCACGCCTCTTCGAGAGCGATCGTCGCCAAAGCATTCAGAGCTGGTTTCTTCTGGTTGCAGGCAAACGAAATGGCTAAAGATATGGTCGACCGATGTGAAGGCTGTTGGTTCTACTCCAACAAGTCCCACAAGCAAACTTCTGCGTTGAAGACAATCCCTCTTGTGTGGCCGTTTGCAGTATGGGGATTAGATACAGTCGGTCCATTCAGGACACGCCAAGGAGGATACACACATTTGTTGGTGGCAGTCGACAAGTTCACAAAATGGATTGAAGCCAAGCCCATCAAGAAGCTGGACGCCCTAACAGCCATCAAGTTTGTCAGGGACATCATCTCCAGATTCGGTGTACGTCACAGAATAATCACGGACAATGGGACAAACTTTGACTCGGACAGATTCAAAGTTTTCTGTGCAAGCCAAGGTATCCGAGTGGATTTTGCATCCGTGGCACATCCTCAATCAAACAGACAAGCAGAGCGGGCAAATCTACACGGCGATCACCGTTCTTCCTCGTTTATAGAGCAGAAGCAGTCCTTCCGAGTGACTTGCTTCACAATGCTCCACGAGTCGAACTCTTCTCCAAAGCTGAAGCAGAACAAGCAAGGCAAGGAACAGCGCGAGATGGTACTGACTCGGTCAACCATTTATCAACAAGATCTACGACGTTTTCACGCACGACATGTCAGGAGTCGCACGTTCCAAGCAGGCGACCTGGTGCTCCAAGTGGATCAGCAAAGACCTTACAAGTTGGCTCCTTCCTGGGAAGGACCCTTCATCATCTCCAAGGTGCTGAACAACGGAGCATACATACTCTACAAAATCGACAGGGAGACAGACGAGCCGCGAGCATGGAACGGAGATCTCCTGAAGCGCTTCTACACGTGACCGTCGACTAAAGCCATTTAAAGAACAAGTATTGGTGAAATAATATAAAGCAGATTGAGCTTTTGCATATCCAAAATTCTACCGCGGTCGCAGACTCCGGTATCAAAAAAAAAAACAAAAAACTTAGCGCTGATCCAGAATCGACTAAGTACTAACTTTCTGCGAGTGTGCACTAAACGTCGCACTCGGGGACTTAGCTGCGATCCAGAATCGCCTAAGTATTAACTTTCTCCGACTGTGTACTTAACGTCACACTCGGGGACTTAGCTGCGATCCAAAATCGCCTAAGTACTCACTTTCTCCGAGTGTGCACTAAACGTCGCACTTGGGGACTTAGCTGCGATCCAGAATCGCCTAAGTACTAACTTTCTCCGAGTGTGCACTAAACGTCGCACTCGGGGACATAGCTACGATCAAGAATTGCCTAAGTACTCACTTTCTCCGAGTGTGCACTAAATGTCGCACTCGGGGACTTAGCTACAATCAAGAATCGCCTAAGTACTCATTTTCTCCGAGTGTGCACTAAACGTTGCACTCGGGGACTTAGCTGCGATCAAGAATCGCCTAAGTAGTAACTTTCTCCGAGTGTGCACTAAACGTCGCACTCGGAGACTTAGCTGCGATAAAAAATTGCCTAAGTACTAACTTTCTCCGAGTGTGCACTAAACGTCGCACTCGGGGACTTAGCTGCGATCAAGAATCGCCTAAGTAATAACTGTCGTGGGTATAAGCCTGACAGTAGATGTGTAGGGTACGAAAGGAATGGGCAGAGCCTTAGCTACGGCGAGGTTGTATGAGTTCAGGCCCCTCTACGGTGGAGGTAATAGCCCTACGTCTCAGTGCTCAGGGAGCTTGTTGTCGAGTGGAATATCGAATACAGTGAATTGCTAACCCCGCACCAGAGGGGGAGGGTGGCTTATATAGAGTGCGCTGCCCTCTACAACGGTTCGGTGCACAGGGGTGGAGTAGTGGCGAATAAATATCTACGTTGTAGGTAACGTACGTCTTAAATGCTAATTAATGCATATGGAAACGTATGACCGTTTCCCTCCAGAGGGGTTACGATGCACAGAGTGGAATCTAGTCGGTTAGTTTGATAAACTCCGAATGCTAATCTCCGACTGGACGGTCGAGGATCTGTTACCGACTGGATGAATGGAACTCCTTAGTTCAGTCGGAACTGACTAAGGGCCTTGTCCCTTGTGAGGGGTAGTCCTTGGGTTGGACCTTTAGGGCAGGCCTATGACCCTACCATAGGACTATAACCCCAAGCGATGCTCGAAGTTTGGATCCGACTGGAACGGATGTGACTTTGGCGTTGCTTGCCTCGATCCATTTTATCTTCTCTGATCAATGGTCCGAGTGGAAGTAGTTGTGAAACGAACTGTCGGAAACCGAGTGCTTCCACGGCATCTTCTGACGTGACCAGTCAACTAACAGCGGCGGATTTTCCGGGATCCTCAAATTTCGGTTACCGCGCGCTCAGCGGGGATGACGCCATCGCGCTCGAGTAGCGCCTGACGCCTCGATTCTCGCGCGTTCATCTTCTCCACTGATATCGCCGCGGTTGGTCGGGGGATAAGGTTTCGGGGCCACCCGCCAGTGGCACAATCGGAACCTTACTTAAACACCAGCGGCGAGGGTTTTCTCGTTACGCTCGCCGGATCTCTTGCCTTTTCTTGCTCCGCTCCTCTCGCCTTCTCCTGCGCACCCAAGCTTCCTCCTTTTCCTTCTCCTTCGTGGATCCGCAGCTTCCGCCATGACCAAGGGACAGACCAGGAAGCTGGAGGCGAAGAAGAAGAAGGGGAAGGCGGCGGCTCCTGCTCGGCGGCGGCAGCGAGCGTTGCCGGCGGGGTGGATCCAGGGAGACTTCCTCCCCTCCACGATGACGGAGGGGGATTTGCTGCAACTGGTGGAGCACGGGATGATCGTGCACAAGTCGTGGAGGCTGCCGGCGGAGGATGAGATCGAGCCGGCGCCCCGGGAGGGGGAGCGCGTCCTGCTGCTTAGCCACGTATATCGAGGTTTCTCTCTGCCCCCGTATCCTTTCTTCAAAGGCATCATGAACCACTTCGGGGCGCAGCTTCACCACTTTCCCCCGAATGCTATAGCTCATCTCTCTGCTTTCATAGTCCTGTGCGAGTGCTTTATCGGCTCTCCTCCCCATTGGGGGCTGTTCAAACATATTTTCTCTGCTAGATCCCAAACTATCAAACGACTTCACCAGTCGGATGATAAGACACACCTTCTCCAGCTCCGCGGAGGCTTAGGTTTCCAGAAGAAGAGTAGGAGTAGTTATCCTGCCCTTCAGCTGATGGAGTCGGTTAGGAACTGGCAGTCGACGTGGTTCTACTGCCAGGATGTTGCCTGCCCGAATGCCACAACAGGGCTGCCTCCCTTTAGCCTAGATCGACCCGCTCCGCCTAAGAAGCTTGCGCTCACGAAGGCGGAGAAGGTCGACATCCAGCCTCTGGTCGACGCACTCGCAGATGTCATCAGAAGGGGAGTCACCGGCATAGATTTGCTGGAGATTTTCCTCGGTCGGCGCATACAACCACTGCAGGCTCGGTCTCGGCGAGTGAGGGCTTTCTGCGCGGACAATCCTCCTCTGAACCAGGTGAGTACCATTTGTCGAGTGCACGTATCTGTCTTAGTTTTATTGTTTTCTTGAATCTCTGCCTGCCGTCTGATGTCACCGACCGTATTCTATGAAGAAGTGGACCAACTGGTGTTCCCCTGTCTTGAACGGGAACCCGGTCGAGGAGGAGGAGGAGGGCAGCCAAGAGGGAAGCGTGGAGAGCGCCGAGTATGTCTCCGACAACGGGGAAACGGTGGAAGAGTCTAGTGAGGAAGAGGAGGAAGACGAAGAGCAGGACTCGCCGCCCCCTCTGCCGGAGCACCGAACCAAGCGCCGACATGAACCTGCAGTTCCCTTAGCCCCTCCGGCATCCTCGAGTGCTCCGCCCACTGTTCCCGTGGCTCCGAGTGCTCGGAGCACCAAGAGGACCAAGGACGTTGCTGAAGAGCCTGCGGGTCAGCCTTCCAAGGTGGCTAAACCGAGCGGGTCTAAACCTCGGAAGGCTTTGCCGCGGATGAGGGTCGCTGTTCCGGTCACCTCAACGTAAGTGCATTGTTCCTCTTCTGATATTCGATTGAACTCCTGTTTGATGGTCGAATGAATTTCACTCGACAGGGTTGCCACCTCTGCCGCCTATCCGGCGCGCCAGGAAGATGATCCCAAGGACGCGGACAACGTCGTCTCGTCCCAGCCAGGTGGATTGTAGCAATTCCAAAAGTTTTATATTATTGCATCGCGAATTCTGTCTTCGGTCTAGCCCCTTTCTTTTCCTGAGATCTCGCACCGTTCGGTCTGGCAGGGGCGATTTATGTGGATGAGGGTGACCAGGGGAGACCTGAGCAAGCTGCGGAGCCCGTTCTTGAGGCTGTCCCGCCAGTTACTGCTCTCACCGCGGACGTGCCGCTGACTGAGGCAATGCCGCCGACTGAGGAGGCGCTGGTGGCTGTTGAACCGACTGGAGCAGGCCTTGGGATGCCCAACGAGCTTCCAACGATCCCAGGCCCGTCAAATGTCGGGTTCAACATCCAGCGCCTCCCGGAGGATCAGGTGGGAGCGGCCAAGGGGGCCATGGTGCAGGCGGAGCTGATGGCGGGAGAAGCCAAGAAGGCGTACGACTCCATCGCATCCTTGTACCAGCGGAGCTTGGAGCTGCGGGACGATATCCGAGTAAGTGGGCTAGTAAGTATTTACTTTTTCTTGTAACCCAACAGGTGTGCTCGGATACCGTATGATGTTTGCAATGGGTTCACTCTGAGTGAACCCAGTGGGTGTAGTCCCCGAGACTTCTGTCGAGTGCTTGCACCGGCAGTTGTCTTTACGTATATTGTCTTTGACTTGGTCAGATCCGTAAATAATATGGTCGACTGCTAACAGTTGGGGCGCTCGGAGTGCACCTACTGTAACAGTCCCCGAGAGTAATTTTACTCAGGTCGGGTAGTAGTAGCCTTGTGGGCGTAGGTGTTGTCATGTATCTCAATAGGGCGGACCTGTTTGAGTTTCATGCCAGTGGGGTCACTCTCAGTGAACCCACTGGGTGTAGTCCCCGAGACCGCTGTCGACTGCTTGCGTCGGCAGGGGTCTGAAGAACTTAGACTTTGTAGTGTTGGATTTGTCTGATCGTCTCTTGTTGCTGGCTGGCAGAAAACTTGTGAGATGGGGGCAGCATACGAGACTCTTAGGGCGGAGAAGGTTCAGTTTGCCGGTGAGCTGGATGCGGCACTGATTGCAATGGCTGGTATGAAGGAGGTTCTGGTGGAGCGAGAGAAGTCGTTGGAGCAGGCTCGTGAAGCAAACAAGGCACTGACTGCTGAAGTTGAGAATATGGGGAAACAAAGGTCCGCACTGATGGGACAAAGGGCTGTGCTGAACAAACGGTGTATAGCGCAGGAAAAATACGTCAGTGACTGGAATCGGCAGATGATGACGCGTCTGGGTGGTAAGTCATGTTTTTCCGAGTGCTTGTGGTACGTGCGTTACACTCGGCGCTAATTGTTTGGTTGTCTTGTGTTTGCAGATTTTTGCATGGACGCTGAAGCTGAAGAAGCTGACGTGGAGCGGTCGATTCGCGAGAACACTCCACTCGGCGAGGACGCTAATCGAGATCTGCTCGCAGCGCACATTCGCGTGGGCAAAGTTGGTCCTTTCATCGGTCGACTGAGAGAAATCGTCGGCCGGATCGACAAGGAGCTTTGGCCGGAAGATGAGTCGCGACATGAGATGGAAAACTTGATGACTCGACTGGAGGAGGTCCCAAACCGGGTGCAGTCATGGAAGAAATCTGCAGCTCGCTATGGTGCAGACGTTGCTCTGTCCCTGGTCCGAGTGCATTGCAAGCAGGTGCGTGAGGAGAAGCTGAAAGCGTTAAAGGTCGCCAACATGAAGAAACTTCGATTCGAAGACTTCATGGAAACCTTCCTTGAGAGTGCCACCCGCATCGCCGGCGGGATCGACCTGGACACATTCGTGGAGCCCTCCAGTCCTGGCGCAAATCCGGACGACGCGTAAGATAAATTTTACCTCGGTATGCCGAGTGTTGGTTGTAAGAAACCTTGGCCACTTCTGTTGGCCGTCACATTCTTGGTTCGGTGCGGGTAAGCTTGATCCGCACCGAGTGAACCATCTTTAGGTGAACTTCGAATTTGAATCAAATCGTTTGCTCTTCTGTTGCGATTTTGGCTCAAGTTTTGTTTGGCGTTTCTTGGTTAAGCCAATGGCAAACATGCGGAGCATGTAACTGGCAGCTTCCTTGACATCTGTGTGAACCTCTCAGAGGGTCTGCCAAGTCACCGAGTGGATCTGTAGGATACACTCGAGGGTAATAGAGTACTTAGGCAATTCATGATCGCGGCTAAGTCTTCGAGTGCGACAGATATGCCGCACTCGGAGCGAGTTGTTACCCATGTCAGTTGTCTTGACATCCACATGAGCCTCAATGAGGGTCTGCTACTCGTGTAATTGTCAGTTGTCTTGACATCCACATGAGTCTCAATGAGGGTCTGCTAAGTCCCCGAGTGGGTCTATAGGATACACTCGAAGATAATAGAGTACTTAGGCGATTCTTGATCGCGGCTAAGTCCCCGAGTGCGACGGACATGTTGCACTCGAAGCGAGTTGTTACTCATGTAGTTGTCAGTTGTCTTGACATCCACATGAGCCTCAATGAGGGTCTTCTACTCGTGTAATTTTCAGTTGTCTTGACATCCACATGAGCCTCAATGAGGGTCTTCAGAGTCCCTGAGTGTATCTGTAGGATACGGTCGCGGGAAGCTTTCCCGTTTCAGCGATTCTTGATCGGGGTTAAGTCTTCGAGTGTGACGAGTAGTGCATGCTCGGAGAAAATTATTACCTAGGCGATTCTTGATCGCAGCTAAGTCCTTGAGTGCGATGTTTAGTGCACACTCAGAGAAAGTTAGTACTTAGGCGATTCTGGATCGCAGCTAAGTCCTTGAGTGCGACGTTTAGTGCACACTCGGAGAAAGTTAGTACTTAGGCGATTCTGGATCGCAGCTAAGTCCCCGAGTGTGACGTTTAGTGCACACTCGGAGAAAGTTATTACTTAGGCGATTCTTGATCGCAGCTAAGTCCCCGAGTGCGACGTTTAGTGCACAATCGGAGAAAGTTATTAATTAGGCGATTCTTGATCGCAGCTAAGTCTCCGAGTGCGACGTTTAGTGCACACTCGGAGAAAGTTATTACTTAGGCGATTCTTGATCGGAGCTAATTCCCCGAGTGTGACGTTTAGTGCACACTCGGAGAAAGTTAGAACTTAGGCGATTCTGGATCGCAGCTAAGTCCCCGAGTGCGACGTTTAGTGCACACTCGGAGAAAGTTATTACTTAGGCGATTCTTGATCACAGCTAAGTCCCCGAGTGCGACGTTTAGTGCACACTCAGAGAAAGTTAGAACTTAGGCGATTCTGGATCGCAGCTAAGTCCCCGAGTGCGACGTTTAGTGCACACTCGGAAAAAGTTATTACTTAGGCGATTCTGGATCACAGCTAAGTCCCCGAGTGCGACGTTTAGTGCACACTCGGAGAAAGTTAGAACTTAGGCGATTCTGGATCGCAGCTAAGTCCCGGAGTGCGATGTTTAGTGCACACTCAGAGAAAGTTAGAATTTAGGCGATTCTGGATCGCAGCTAAGTTTTTCTTTGAGACCGGAGACTGTGACCGCGGAAGAATTCTGAATCTGCAAAAGCTCAATCTGCTTTATGTTATTTCATCAATACTTGTTCTTTACATCGCTTCAGTCGACGGTCACGTGTAGAAGCGCTTCAGGAGATCTCCGTTCCATGCTTGCGGCTCGTCTGTCTCCCTGTCGATGTTGTAGAGTTTGTATGCTCCATTGTTCAGCACCTTGGAGATGATGAAGGGTCCTTCCCAGGCAGGAGCCAGCTTGTGAGGTCTTTGCTGATCCAATCGGAGCACCAGGTCGCCTGCTTGGAACGTGCGACTCCTGACGTGGCGTGCGTGAAAGCGCCGCAGATCTTGTTAATAAATGGTTGAGCGATTCAGTGCCATCTCGCGCACCTCCTCTAGAAGGTCCACTCCATCTTTCCTTGCTTGTTTTGCTTCAGCTTCGGAGAAGAGTTCGACTCGTGGAGCATTGTGAAGCAAGTCACTCGGAAGGACTGCTTCTGCTCCGTAAACGAGGAAGAACGGTGAACGCCCTGTAGATCTGTTCGGGGTTGTGCGGAGACCCCAAAGCACTGAAGGTAGTTCGGTGACCCATGCGCCAACGGCATGTCCCACCTCTGCAGGAGTCGGGGCTTCAAACCATGCAGAATAAGTCCATTCGCCCGCTCTGCTTGTCCATTGGATTGAGGATGCGCCATGGAAGCAAAATCCACTCGGATACCTTGGCTTGCGCAGAAACCTTCGAATCTGTCCGAGTCAAAGTTTGTCCCGTTGTCCGTGATTATGCTGTGAGGTACACCGAATCTGGAGATGATGTCCCTGACAAACTTGATGGTTGTTAGGGCGTCGAGCTTCTTGATGGGCTTGGCTTCAATCCATTTTGTGAACTTGTCGACTGCCACCAACAAATGTGTGTATCCTCCTTGGCCTGTCCTGAATGGACCGACTGTATCTAATCCCCATACTGCAACCGGCCACACAAGAGGGATTGTCTTCAACGCGGATGTTGGCTTGTGAGACTTGTTGGAGTAGAACTGACGGCCTTCACATCGGTCGACCATATCTTTAGCCATTTCAATTGCCTGCAACCAGAAGAAACCAGCTCTGAATGCTTTGGCGACGATCGCTCTCGAAGAGGCGTGATGACCGCAGGTTCCCGAGTGAATATCTTCCAGGATTAACTGTCCCTCCTTTGGGGAGATGAATCGTTAAAGAACGCCTGAAACGCTTTCCTTGTACAACTGGCCATCAATGACAGTGAACGACTTCGACCTGCGGACTATCTGCCTGGCCTGGACTTCGTCTTCTGGTAATTCCTGCCTTAGGATATATGCAATGATCGGCACAGTCCAATCGGGGATGGCAGCAAGAATCTCCATGATCAGATCAACCACAGCAGGTACGTCGACTTCAATCGGATCAGTCGAGCTCTTTGGTTGTGTTGGTTCCTCTGTGAAAGGATCTTCTTTGACTGAGGGAAGGTGGAGGTGCTCGAGTCAGATGTCACTCGGGACTGGTCTCTGAGTGGATCCAAGTTTTGCCAACTCAACAACTGCTTGGTTCTTCAGTCGCGGAACATGGTGGAGTTCTAGACCTTCAAACTTCTTCTCAAGATTCCTCACTGCATTGCAGTATGTGGTCATGGTGGGGTTCCTGACGTTCCACTCTTTCTTCACTTGATTAACCACCAAATCTGAATCGCCATAGACCATCAGGCGACGGACGCCGAGTGCGATGGCCATACGCAGTCCATAAAGGAGAGCTTCATACTCTGCCTCATTGTTGGAGGAATCAAAGTGTATCTGCATCACATATTTGAGTTTGTTGCCCTTTGGCGATACGATCACAACACCAGCGCCGGAGCCATTCGACATCTTGGACCCATCGAAGAACATTGTCCAATGAGCCGACTAGATGTGGGTCGGTTGCTGTTGTTCTACCCATTCTGCTATGAAGTCAGCCAGAGCTTGAGACTTAATAGCTTTCTTAGCCTCGAACTTGATATCGCAGTACAACATCTCCATTGCCCACTTCGCCACTTGGCCTGATGCGTCTCGATTGTGGAGGATTTCTGACAACGGAGCATCAGAAACGACAGACACCGAGTGGTCTTGGAAATAATGTGCCACCTTCTTCGCAGTCATGTAAATCCCATAGATGAGTTTTTGATAGTGGGGATACCTCTGCTTGGAAGGAGTCAGGACTTCGGAGACGTAATACACTGGCCGCTGAACTTTGTATGCTTTGCCTTCTTCTTCTCGTTCGACTGTAAGAACAGTGCTGACGACTTGATTTGTAGCCGGCATATACAAAAGAAGGGGCTCTTTACTGAGCGGAGCAGTAAGAACCGACTGGGTGGAAAGTAGGACTTTGAGGTCGTCGAATGCGACTTGGGCTTCGTGTGTCCACTCGAAAGTATCTGATTTCTTCATGAGTCGGTACAGAGGAAGTGCTTTCTCGCCGGGTCGACTGATGAACCTGCTCAAAGCCGCTAGGCAACCTGTGAGCCATTGAACATCGTGTATTCTGACCGGCCTCTCCATTCGAACGATGGTCCCGATCTTTTCGGGGTTGACATCGATCCCTCATTCGGAAACGAAGAAACCAAGTAACTTTCCGCTGGGAACACCGAATGAACATTTCGCGGGGTTGAGCTTGATATCGTACCTACGAAGGTTTCTGCCAAGTCAGTCAGCAGGTCGGAACCTTTGCGTGACCTGACTACGATATCATCCATATACGCCTCCACATTCCGACCGATCTGGTCGAGGAGACATTTTTGGATCATGCGCATAAAGGTAGCTCCTGCATTCTTCAAACCGAATGGCATAGTGATGTAGTAGAAGCACCCGAATGGGGTGATGAAGGCTGTTTTTAATTCATCGGGGCCATACAGACGGAGCTGATGATAGCCCGAGTAGGCATCAAGAAATGACAAACGCTCGCAACCCGCAGTCGAATCGACGATTTGATCGATGTGGGGGAGCGGAAAATGGTCTTTTGGGCAGACCTTATTAAGGTGCTTGAAGTCGATGCACATTCGGAGCGACTTGTCTTTCTTGGGCACCATGACAACATTGGCGAGCCACTCGGAGTGGTGAACCTCGCGGATGAAGTTGGCCAAAACAGTGCGCTATAGCCCACAAAACTGGCCCGAAATGTTAAAAACAAAGTGTTTTTGCGACGTCTCGATAGCCGTGCACACGGTTCATGGAGCATAAAAAATCGATGCGGGACCCCATAACAGTGCGCTATAGACCACGAAACTGGCGCGAAACGACAAAAGCACCGAGTTTTTGGGATGTCTCGGTAGCTGTGTAGTGGTTTCATGGAGCATGAAATATTGACCCGGGACCCCAAAACAGTGTGTTATGGCCCGAGAAACTTGCTTGAAACGACAAAAACACCGAGTTTTTCAGATACGTTGATACCCGCGCACACGGTTCATGGAGCATCAAAAATCGACCCGGGACCCCAAAACAGTGCGCAGCCCACGAAACTGCCCCCAAACGACAAAAAACAAATAGTTTTTGTGACGTCTCGATAACCGTGCACAGGGTTCATGGAGCATAAAAAATCGACCCGAAACCACAAAACCGTGCGCTATAAACCACGAAACACGGTCAAAACAAAAAAAGCAAAGTTATTGCGATGTCTCGATCGTCGTGCACACGGATCATGCAGCATAAAAAATCGACCCGGGATCCAAAAATAGTGCGCTATAGCCAACGAAACTGGCCTGAATGACCAAAACACCGAGTTTTTTGGATTTCTCGATAGCCCGCACAATGTTCATGGAGCATTACCAATCGTCCTGGGACCCCAAAACAGTGCGTTATAACCCACGAAATTAGCCCGAAACGACAAGAACGCCATGCTTTTGTGATGTCTCGATAGTCGTGCACACGGTTCATGGAGCATAAAACATGGACCCGAGACCCCAAGCAGTGCGTTATAGCCCAGGAAACAGGCCCCAATCAACAAAACACCATGGTTTTGCTATGTCTCAATAGTCGTGCACACGGTTCATGCAGCATAAAAAATCGTCCTGGTAGCTCCGAAACAGTGCGTTATAGCCCACGAAACTGGCCCGAAACGACAAAAATAACGAGTTTTTACGACGTCTCGATAGTCATGCACGGTGTTGATGGAGCATCAAAAATCGACACGGGATCCCAAAAGAATGGGCTATAGCCCACGAAACAGGCTCAAAACGACAAAAACGCCATGTCTTTGCGACGTCTCGATAGTCGTCCACCCGGTTCATGGATCATAAAAATTGACGCGGGACGCCATGTTTTTGCATCGTCTCGCTAGCCGTGTACAGGGTTCATGGAGCATCAAAAATCGACCCGGGAACCCAAAACAGTGCACTATAACCCACGAAACAGGCTCAAAACAACAAAAACGCAAATTTATTGCGATGTGTCGATCGTCGTGCAGACGGTTCATGCAGCAATAAAAATTGACCCGGGATCTGAAAATACTGCGCTATAGCCAACGAAACTGGCCCGAAATGACCAGAACACCGAGTTTTTTGGATGTCTCGATAGCGTGCACAAGGTTCATGGAGCATTACCAGTCGACCCGAGGACCCAAAGCAATGCACTATACACCACGAAATTGGCCCGAAACGTCATAAACACCTAGTTTCTGTGACGTCTCGGTAGCCGTCAACAGGGTTCATGGAGCATCGAAAACAGTGCGCGCTATAACCCACGAAATTAGCCCGAAACGACAAGAACGTCACGTTTTTGTGACGTCTCGATAGTCGTGCACACGGTTCATCGAGCATCAAAAATGGACCCGAGACCCCAAACAATGCGTTATAGCCGAGGAAACTGGCCCCAATCGACAAAAACACCATGGTTTTGCGATGTCTCGATAGTCATGCAAAGAGTTCATGAAGCATCAAAACTTGACCCGGGACCCTAGAACAGTGTGTTCTAGCCCAAGAAACTGGCATGAAATGACAAAAACACAGAGTTTTTCCGATGTGTTGATACCCGTGCACAGGGTTCATGGAGAATCAAAAATTGACACGGGACCCCAAAACAGTGCGCTATAGCCCACGAAACTCGAGCGAAACGATAAAAACAACGAGTTTTTAGGACGTCTCGATAGTCGTGCACGGGGTTCATGGAGCATCAAAAATCGATCCAGGACCCTAGAAGAGTGCGTGCCCAAGAAACTAGCATAGAGTTCATGAGATTTTGCGACGTCTCGATAGCCGTGCATAGAGTTCATGAAGCATCAAAACTCGACCCGGGACCCCAGAACAGTGTGTGCCCAAGAAACTAGCATGAAATGACAAAAACACAGAGTTTTTCCGATGTGTCGATAGCCGTGCACACGGTTCGTGAAGAATCAAAAATCGACACGGGACCCCCAAAACAGTGCGCTATAGCCCCCGAAACTCGCGCGAACCGACAAAAACAACGAGATTTTGCGACGTCTCGATAGCCATGCACAGGTTTCATGGAGCATCAAAAATCGACCCGGGACCCCAAACAGTGCGTTATAGCCCACGAAACTGGCCGCAATCGACAAAAACACCATGGTTTTGCGATGTCTCGATAGCCGTGCAAAGAGTTCATGAAGCATCAAAACTCGACCCGGGACCCCAAAACAGTGTATTCTAGCCCAAGAAACTAGCATGAAATGACAAAAACACAGAGTTTTTACGATATGTCGATAGCCGTCCACAGGGTTCATGGAGAATAAAAAATCGACACGGGAACCCCAAAACAGTGCGCTATAGCCCACGAAACTTGCGCGAAACGACAAAAACAATGAGTTTTTGCGACGTCTCGATAGCCGTGCACAAGGTTCATGGAGCATCAAAAATCGACCCGGGACCCCAAAACAATCCGCTATAGCCCACGAAACTGGCCCGAAATGTTAAAAACAAAGTGTTTTTGCGACGTCTCGATAGCCGTGCACACGGTTCATGGAGCATAAAAAATCGATCCGGGGACCCATAACAGTGCGCTATAGACCACGAAACAGGCGCGAAACGACAAAAGCACCGAGTTTTTGGGATGTCTCGGTAGGTGTGTAGTGGTTTCATGGAGCATGAAATATCGACCCGGGACCCGAAAACAGCGTGTTATGGCGCGAGAAACTTGCTTGAAACGACAAAAACACCGAGTTTTTCAGATACGTTGATACCCGCGCACACGGTTCATGGAGCATCAAAAATCGACCCGGGACCCCAAAACAGTGCGCAGCCCACGAAACTGCCCCCAAACGACAAAAAACAAATAGTTTTTGTGACGTCTCGATAACCGTGCACAGGGTTCATGGAGCATAAAAAATCGACCCGAAACCCCAAAACCGTGCGCTATAGCCCACGAAACTAACCCGAGACGACAAAAACATTGAGTTTTTGGAATGTCTCGATAGCAGTGCACACGGTTGATAGAGCATAAAAAGTCGACCCGGGACCCCAAAAAGTGCGTCGTAGCCGACGAAACTCGCGCGAAACGACGAAAACAATTAGTTTTTGCATCGTCTCGATAGCCTAGCACAGGTTCATGGAGCATCAAAAATCGACCCAGGAGCCCAAAACAGTGCACTATAACCCACGAAACAGGCTCAAAACAACAAAAACGCAAAGTTATTGCGATGTCGCGATCATCGTGCACACGGTTCATGCAGCATAAAAATCGACCCGGGATCCAAAAATAGTGCGCTATAGTCAATGAAACTGGCCCGAAATGACCAAAACACTGAGTTTTTTGGACGTCTCGATAGCCTAAACAAGGTTCATGGAGCATTACCAATCGACCCGGGAACCCAAAGCAATGCACTATAGACCACGAAATTGGCCCGAAACGTCATAAACACCTAGTTTCTGCGACGTCTCGCTAGCCGTGCACAGGGTTCATGGAGCATCGAAAATCGTCCCGGGACCCCAAAATAGTGTGCTATAACCCATGAAAATAGCCCGAAACGACAAGAACGTCACGTTTTTGTGACGTCTCGATAGTCGTGCACACGGTTCATGGAGCATCAAAAATGGATCCGAGACCCCAAACAATGCGTTATAGCCCAGGAAATTGGCCCCAATCGACAACAACACCATGGTTTTGCGATGTCTCTATAGCCGTACAAAGAGTTCATGAAGCATCAAAACTCGACCCGGGACCCCAGAACAGTGTGTTCTAGCCCAAGAAACTGGCATGAAATGACAAAAAACACATAGTTTTTCCGATGTGTCGATAGCCGTGCACAGGGTTCATGGAGAATCAAAAATTGACACGGGACCCCAAAACAGTGCGCTATAGCCCACGAAACTCGAGCAAAACGATAAAAACGACGAGTTTTTACGACGTCTCGATAGTCGTGCACGGGGTTCATGGAGCATCAAAAATCGATCCGGGACCCTAGAAGAGTGCGCAATAGGTCTCGATAGCCGTGCACAGGGTTCATGGAGCATCAAAAACAGTGCGTTGTAGCCGACGAAACTCGCGTGAAATGACAAAAACACCATGGTTTTGCGACGTCTCGATAGCCGTGCATAGAGTTCATGAACCATCAAAACTCGACCCGAGACCCCAAAACAGTGTGTTCTAGCCCAAGAAACTGGCATGAAATGACAAAAACACAGAGTTTTTCTGATGTGTCGATAGCTGTGCACAGGGTTCGTGGAGAATAAAAAATCGACACGGGACCCCCAAAACAATGCGCTATAGCACCCGAAACTCGCGCGAAACGACAAAAACAGCGAGTTTTTGCGACGTCTCGATAGCCGTGCACAGGTTTCATGCAGCATCAAAACTCGACCAAGGACCCGAAAACAGTGTGTTCTAGCCCAAGAAACTGGCATGAAATGACAAAAACACAGAGTTTTTCCGATGTGTCGATAGCCGTGCGCAGGGTTCATGGAGAATAAAAAATCGACACGGGACCCCAAAAGAGTGCGCTAAGGCCCACGAAACTCGCGCGAAATGACAAAACGACGAGTTTAACGTATCGATAGCCGTGCACAGGGTTCATGTAGCATCAAAAATCGATCCGGGACCCTAGAAGAGTGTGCAATAGGTCGTGATAGCCGTGCACAGGGTTCATGGAGCATCAAAAACAGTGCTTTGCAGCCGACGAAACTCGCGTGAAATGACAAACACAATGAAATTTTGCGACGTCTCGATAGTCGTGCACATGGTTCATGGAGCATCAAAAATCGAACCGGTACCCCAAGACAGTACGATATAGCCCACAAAACTGGCCCGAAATGTTAAAAACAAAGGGTTTTTGCGACGTCTCGATAGCCGTGCACACGTTCACGGAGCATAAAAAATAAATCCGGGACCCAAAACAGTGCGCTATGGCCCACGAAACTGGCCCGAAACGATAAAACAACGAGTTTTTGCATCGTCTCGATAGCCGTGCACACGGTTCATGCAGCATCAAAAATCGACGCGGGACCCGAAAATAGTTCGCTATTGCCCACGAAACTGGCCCGAAACGACAAAGAAACAACAAGTTTTTGGGATGTCTCGATAGCATGCACAGGGTTCATGGAGCATTAAAAATCGACCCGGGAACCCAAAACAGTGCGTTGTAGGAGACGAAACTCACGCGAAACGACGAAAACAACGAGTTTTTGCATCATCTCGATAGCCATGCACATGGTTCATGGAGCATCAAAAATCGACCCGGGACCCCAAAACAATGCACTATAAACCACGAAACAGGGTCAAAACAACAAAAACGCAAAGTTATTGCGATGTCTCGATCATCGTGCACACGGTTCATGCAGCATCAAAAATCGACCCGGGACCCTAAAACAGTGCGTTATAGCCCACGAAACTGGCCCCAATCGACAAAAACAACGAGTTTTTGCGACGTCTCGATAGCCGTGCACAGGGTTCATGGAGCATCCAAAATCGACCCGGGACCCCAAAACAGTGCGCTATAGCCCACAAAACTGGCCCGAAATGTTAAAAACAAAGTGTTTTTGCGACGTCTCGATAGCCGTGCACACGGTTCATGGAGCATAAAAAATCGATCCGGGACCCCATAACAGTGCGCTATAGACCACGAAACTGGCGCGAAACGACAAAAGCACCGAGTTTTTGGGATGTCTCGGTAGCTGTGTAGTGGTTTCATGGAGCATGAAATATCGACCCGGGACCCCAAAACAGTGTGTTATGGCCCGAGAAACTTGCTTGAAACGACAAAAACACCGAGTTTTTCAGATACGTTGATACCCGCGCACACGGTTCATGGAGCATCAAAAATCGACCCGGGACCCCAAAACAGTGCGCAGCCCACGAAACTGCCCCCAAACGACAAAAAACAAATAGTTTTTGTGACGTCTCGATAACCGTGCACAGGGTTCATGGAGCATAAAAAATCGACCCGAAACCCCAAAACCGTGCGCTATAGCCCACGAAACTAACCCGAGACGACAAAAACATCGGGTTTTTGGGATGTCTCGATAGCAGTGCACACGGTTGATAGAGCATAAAAAGTCGACCCGGGACCCCAAAAAGTGCGTCGTAGCCGACGAAACTCGCGCGAAACGACGAAAACAATTAGTTTTTGCATCGTCTCGATAGCCTAGCACAGGTTCATGGAGCATCAAAAATCGACCCGGGAGCCCAAAACAGTGCACTATAACCCACGAAACAGGCTCAAAACAACAAAAACGCAAAGTTATTGCGATGTCTCGATCGTCGTGCACACGGTTCATGCAGCATAAAAATCGACCCGGGATCCAAAAATAGTGCGCTATAGCCAATGAAACTGGCCCGAAATGACCAAAACACCGAGTTTTTTGGATGTCTCGATAGCCTAAACAAGGTTCATGGAGCATTACCAATCGACCCGGGAACCCAAAGCAATGCACTATAGACCACGAAATTGGCCCGAAACGTCATAAACACCTAGTTTCTGCGACGTCTCGCTAGCCGTGCACAGGGTTCATGGAGCATCGAAAATCATCCCGGGACCCCAAAATAGTGTGCTATAACCCATGAAAATAGCCCGAAACGACAAGAACGTCACGTTTTTGTGACGTCTCGATAGTCGTGCACACGGTTCATGGAGCATCAAAAATGGATCCGAGACCCCAAACAATGCGTTATAGCCCAGGAAATTGGCCCCAATCGACAACAACACCATGGTTTTGCGATGTCTCTATAGCCGTACAAAGAGTTCATGAAGCATCAAAACTCGACCCGGGACCCCAGAACAGTGTGTTCTAGCCCAAGAAACTGGCATGAAATGACAAAAAACACATAGTTTTTCCGATGTGTCGATAGCCGTGCACAGGGTTCATGGAGAATCAAAAATTGACACGGGACCCCAAAACAGTGCGCTATAGCCCACGAAACTCGAGCAAAACGATAAAAACGACGAGTTTTTACGACGTCTCGATAGTCGTGCACGGGGTTCATGGAGCATCAAAAATCGATCCGGGACCCTAGAAGAGTGCGCAATAGGTCTCGATAGCCGTGCACAGGGTTCATGGAGCATCAAAAACAGTGCGTTGTAGCCGACGAAACTCGCGTGAAATGACAAAAACACCATGGTTTTGCGACGTCTCGATAGCCGTGCATAGAGTTCATGAACCATCAAAACTCGACCCGAGACCCCAAAACAGTGTGTTCTAGCCCAAGAAACTGGCATGAAATGACAAAAACACAGAGTTTTTCTGATGTGTCGATAGCTGTGCACAGGGTTCGTGGAGAATAAAAAATCGACACGGGACCCCCAAAACAATGCGCTATAGCACCCGAAACTCGCGCGAAACGACAAAAACAGCGAGTTTTTGCGACGTCTCGATAGCCGTGCACAGGTTTCATGCAGCATCAAAACTCGACCAAGGACCCGAAAACAGTGTGTTCTAGCCCAAGAAACTGGCATGAAATGACAAAAACACAGAGTTTTTCCGATGTGTCGATAGCCGTGCGCAGGGTTCATGGAGAATAAAAAATCGACACGGGACCCCAAAACAGTGCGCTAAGGCCCACGAAACTCGCGCGAAATGACAAAAACGACGAGTTTAACGTATCGATAGCCGTGCACAGGGTTCATGTAGCATCAAAAATCGATCCGGGACCCTAGAAGAGTGTGCAATAGGTCGTGATAGCCGTGCACAGGGTTCATGGAGCATCAAAAACAGTGCTTTGCAGCCGACGAAACTCGCGTGAAATGACAAACACAATGAAATTTTGCGACGTCTCGATAGTCGTGCACATGGTTCATGGAGCATCAAAAATCGAACCGGTACCCCAAAACAGTACGATATAGCCCACAAAACTGGCCCGAAATGTTAAAAACAAAGGGTTTTTGCGACGTCTCGATAGCCGTGCACACGTTCACGGAGCATAAAAAATAAATCCGGGACCCAAAACAGTGCGCTATGGCCCATGAAACTGGCCCGAAACGATAAAACAACGAGTTTTTTGCATCGTCTCGATAGCCGTGCACACGGTTCATGCAGCATCAAAAATCGACGCGGGACCCGAAAATAGTTCGCTATTGCCCACGAAACTGGCCCGAAACGACAAAGAAACAACAAGTTTTTGGGATGTCTCGATAGCATGCACAGGGTTCATGGAGCATTAAAAATCGACCCGGGAACCCAAAACAGTGCGTTGTAGCAGACGAAACTCACGCGAAACGACGAAAACAACGAGTTTTTGCATCATCTCGATAGCCATGCACATGGTTCATGGAGCATCAAAAATCGACCCGGGACCCCAAAACAATGCACTATAAACCACGAAACAGGGTCAAAACAACAAAAACGCAAAGTTATTGCGATGTCTCGATCATCGTGCACACGGTTCATGCAGCATCAAAAATCGACCCGGGACCCCAAAACAGTGCGTTATAGCCCACGAAACTGGCCCCAATCGACAAAAACAACGAGTTTTTGCGACGTCTCGATAGCCGTGCACAGGGTTCATGGAGCATCGAAAATCGACCCGGGACCCCAAAACAGTGCGCTATAGCCCACAAAACTGGCCCGAAATGTTAAAAACAAAGTGTTTTTGCGACGTCTCGATAGCCGTGCACACGGTTCATGGAGCATAAAAAATCGATGCGGGACCCCATAACAGTGCGCTATAGACCACGAAACTGGCGCGAAACGACAAAAGCACCGAGTTTTTGGGATGTCTCGGTAGCTGTGTAGTGGTTTCATGGAGCATGAAATATTGACCCGGGACCCCAAAACAGTGTGTTATGGCCCGAGAAACTTGCTTGAAACGACAAAAACACCGAGTTTTTCAGATACGTTGATACCCGCGCACACGGTTCATGGAGCATCAAAAATCGACCCGGGACCCCAAAACAGTGCGCAACCCACGAAACTGCCCCCAAACGACAAAAAACAAATAGTTTTTGTGACGTCTCGATAACCGTGCACAGGGTTCATGGAGCATAAAAAATCGACCCGAAACCCCAAAACCGTGCGCTATAGCCCACGAAACTAACCCGAGACGACAAAAACATCGAGTTTTTGGAATGTCTCGATAGCAGTGCACACGGTTGATAGAGCATAAAAAGTCGACCCGGGACCCCAAAAAGTGCGTCGTAGCCGACGAAACTCGCGCGAAACGACGAAAACAATTAGTTTTTGCATCGTCTCGATAGCCTAGCACAGGTTCATGGAGCATCAAAAATCGACCCGGGAGCCCAAAACAGTGCACTATAACCCACGAAACAGGCTCAAAACAACAAAAACGCAAAGTTATTGCGATGTCTCGATCGTCGTGCACACGGTTCATGCAGCATAAAAATCGACCCGGGATCCAAAAATAGTGCGCTATAGCCAATGAAACTGGCCCGAAATGACCAAAACACCGAGTTTTTTGGATGTCTCGATAGCCTAAACAAGGTTCATGGAGCATTACCAATCGACCCGGGAACCCAAAGCAATGCACTATAGACCACGAAATTGGCCCGAAACGTCATAAACACCTAGTTTCTGCGACGTCTCGCTAGCCGTGCACAAGGTTCATGGAGCATCGAAAATCGTCCCGGGACCCCAAAATAGTGTGCTATAACCCATGAAAATAGCCCGAAACGACAAGAACGTCACGTTTTTGTGACGTCTCGATAGTCGTGCACACGGTTCATGGAGCATCAAAAATGGATCCGAGACCCCAAACAATGCGTTATAGCCCAGGAAATTGGCCCCAATCAACAACAACACCATGGTTTTGCGATGTCTCTATAGCCGTACAAAGAGTTCATGAAGCATCAAAACTCGACTCGGGACCCCAGAACAGTGTGTTCTAGCCCAAGAAACTGGCATGAAATGACAAAAAACACATAGTTTTTCCGATGTGTCGATAGCCGTGCACAGGGTTCATGGTGAATCAAAAATTGACACGGGACCCCAAAACAGTGTGCTATAGCCCACGAAACTCGAGCAAAACGATAAAAACGACGAGTTTTTATGACGTCGATAGTCGTGCACGGGGTTCATGGAGCATTAAAAATCGATCCGGGACCCTAGAAGAGTGCGCAATAGGTCTCGATAGCCGTGCACAGGGTTCATGGAGCATCAAAAATAGTGCGTTGTAGCCGACGAAACTCGCGTGAAATGACAAAAACACCATGGTTTTGCGACGTCTCGATAGCCGTGCATAGAGTTCATGAAGCATCAAAACTCGACCCGGGACCCCAAAACAGTGTGTTCTAGCCCAAGAAACTGGCATGAAATGACAAAAACACAGAGTTTTTCTGATGTGTCGATAGCTGTGCACAGGGTTCGTGGAGAATCAAAAATCGACATGGGACCCCCAAAACAATGCGCTATGGCACCCGAAACTCGCGCGAAACGACAAAAACAGCGAGTTTTTGCGACGTCTCGATAGCCGTGCACAGGTTTCATGCAGCATCAAAACTCGACCCGGGACCCCAAAACAGTGTGTTCTAGCCCAAGAAACTGGCATGAAATGACAAAAACACAGAGTTTTTCCGATGTGTCGATAGCCGTGCGCAGGGTTCATGGAGAATAAAAAATCGACACGGGACCCCAAAACAGTGCGCTAAGGCCCACGAAACTCGCGCGAAATGACAAAAACGACGAGTTTAACGTATCGATAGCCGTGCACAGCGTTCATGTAGCATCAAAAATCGATCCGGGACCCTAGAAGAGTGTGCAATAGGTCGTGATAGCCGTGCACAGGGTTCATGGAGCATCAAAAACAGTGCTTTGCAGCCGACGAAACTCGCGTGAAATGACAAACACAATGAAATTTTGCGACGTCTCGATAGTCGTGCACATGGTTCATGGAGCATCAAAAATCGAACCGGTACCCCAAAACAGTACGATATAGCCCACAAAACTGGCCCGAAATGTTAAAAACAAAGGGTTTTTGCGACGTCTCGATAGCCGTGCACACGTTCACGGAGCATAAAAAATAAATCCGGGACCCAAAACAGTGCGCTATGGCCCATGAAACTGGCCCGAAACGATAAAACAACGAGTTTTTGCATCGTCTCGATAGCCGTGCACACGGTTCATGCAGCATCAAAAATCGACGCGGGACCCGAAAATAGTTCGCTATTGCCCACGAAACTGGCCCGAAACGACAAAGAAACAACAAGTTTTTGGGATGTCTCGATAGCATGCACAGGGTTCATGGAGCATTAAAAATCGACCCGGGAACCCAAAACAGTGCATTGTAGCAGACGAAAACTCACGCGAAACGACGAAAACAACGAGTTTTTGCATCATCTCGATAGCCATGCACATGGTTCATGGAGCATCAAAAATCGACCCGGGACCCCAAAACAATGCACTATAAACCACGAAACAGGGTCAAAACAACAAAAACGCAAAGTTATTGCGATGTCTCGATCATCGTGCACACGGTTCATGCAGCATCAAAAATCGACCCGGGACCCCAAAACAGTGCGTTATAGCCCACGAAACTGGCCCCAATCGACAAAAACAACGAGTTTTTGCGACGTCTCGATAGCCGTGCACAGGGTTCATGGAGCATCGAAAATCGACCCGGGACCCCAAAACAGTGCGCTATAGCCCACAAAACTGGCCCGAAATGTTAAAAACAAAGTGTTTTTGCGACGTCTCGATAGCCGTGCACACGGTTCATGGAGCATAAAAAATCGATGCGGGACCCCATAACAGTGCGCTATAGACCACGAAACTGGCGCGAAACGACAAAAGCACCGAGTTTTTGGGATGTCTCGGTAGCTGTGTAGTGGTTTCATGGAGCATGAAATATTGACCCGGGACCCCAAAACAGTGTGTTATGGCCCGAGAAACTTGCTTGAAACGACAAAAACACCGAGTTTTTCAGATACGTTGATACCCGCGCACACGGTTCATGGAGCATCAAAAATCGACCCGGGACCCCAAAACAGTGCGCAACCCACGAAACTGCCCCCAAACGACAAAAAACAAATAGTTTTTGTGACGTCTCGATAACCGTGCACAGGGTTCATGGAGCATAAAAAATCGACCCGAAACCCCAAAACCGTGCGCTATAGCCCACGAAACTAACCCGAGACGACAAAAACATCGAGTTTTTGGAATGTCTCGATAGCAGTGCACACGGTTGATAGAGCATAAAAAGTCGACCCGGGACCCCAAAAAGTGCGTCGTAGCCGACGAAACTCGCGCGAAACGACGAAAACAATTAGTTTTTGCATCGTCTCGATAGCCTAGCACAGGTTCATGGAGCATCAAAAATCGACCCGGGAGCCCAAAACAGTGCACTATAACCCACGAAACAGGCTCAAAACAACAAAAACGCAAAGTTATTGCGATGTCTCGATCGTCGTGCACACGGTTCATGCAGCATAAAAATCGACCCGGGATCCAAAAATAGTGCGCTATAGCCAATGAAACTGGCCCGAAATGACCAAAACACCGAGTTTTTTGGATGTCTCGATAGCCTAAACAAGGTTCATGGAGCATTACCAATCGACCCGGGAACCCAAAGCAATGCACTATAGACCACGAAATTGGCCCGAAACGTCATAAACACCTAGTTTCTGCGACGTCTCGCTAGCCGTGCACAAGGTTCATGGAGCATCGAAAATCGTCCCGGGACCCCAAAATAGTGTGCTATAACCCATGAAAATAGCCCGAAACGACAAGAACGTCACGTTTTTGTGACGTCTCGATAGTCGTGCACACGGTTCATGGAGCATCAAAAATGGATCCGAGACCCCAAACAATGCGTTATAGCCCAGGAAATTGGCCCCAATCGACAACAACACCATGGTTTTGCGATGTCTCTATAGCCGTACAAAGAGTTCATGAAGCATCAAAACTCGACTCGGGCCCCAGAACAGTGTGTTCTAGCCCAAGAAACTGGCATGAAATGACAAAAAACACATAGTTTTTCCGATGTGTCGATAGCCGTGCACAGGGTTCATGGTGAATCAAAAATTGACACGGGACCCCAAAACAGTGTGCTATAGCCCACGAAACTCGAGCAAAACGATAAAAACGACGAGTTTTTATGACGTCGATAGTCGTGCACGGGGTTCATGGAGCATTAAAAATCGATCCGGGACCCTAGAAGAGTGCGCAATAGGTCTCGATAGCCGTGCACAGGGTTCATGGAGCATCAAAAATAGTGCGTTGTAGCCGACGAAACTCGCGTGAAATGACAAAAACACCATGGTTTTGCGACGTCTCGATAGCCGTGCATAGAGTTCATGAAGCATCAAAACTCGACCCGGGACCCCAAAACAGTGTGTTCTAGCCCAAGAAACTGGCATGAAATGACAAAAACACAGAGTTTTTCTGATGTGTCGATAGCTGTGCACAGGGTTCGTGGAGAATCAAAAATCGACACGGGACCCCCAAAACAATGCGCTATGGCACCCGAAACTCGCGCGAAACGACAAAAACAGCGAGTTTTTGCGACGTCTCGATAGCCGTGCACAGGTTTCATGCAGCATCAAAACTCGACCCGGGACCCCAAAACAGTGTGTTCTAGCCCAAGAAACTGGCATGAAATGACAAAAACACAGAGTTTTTCCGATGTGTCGATAGCCGTGCGCAGGGTTCATGGAGAATAAAAAATCGACACGGGACCCCAAAACAGTGCGCTAAGGCCCACGAAACTCGCAGCGAAATGACAAAAACGACGAGTTTAACGTATCGATAGCCGTGCACAGCGTTCATGTAGCATCAAAAATCGATCCGGGACCCTAGAAGAGTGTGCAATAGGTCGTGATAGCCGTGCACAGGGTTCATGGAGCATCAAAAACAGTGCTTTGCAGCCGACGAAACTCGCGTGAAATGACAAACACAATGAAATTTTGCGACGTCTCGATAGTCGTGCACATGGTTCATGGAGCATCAAAAATCGAACCGGTACCCTAAAACAGTACGATATAGCCCACAAAACTGGCCCGAAATGTTAAAAACAAAGGGTTTTTGCGACGTCTCGATAGCCGTGCACACGTTCACGGAGCATAAAAAATAAATCCGGGACCCAAAACAGTGCGCTATGGCCCATGAAACTGGCCCGAAACGATAAAACAACGAGTTTTTGCATCGTCTCGATAGCCGTGCACACGGTTCATGCAGCATCAAAAATCGACGCGGGACCCGAAAATAGTTCGCTATTGCCCACGAAACTGGCCCGAAACGACAAAGAAACAACAAGTTTTTGGGATGTCTCGATAGCATGCACAGGGTTCATGGAGCATTAAAAATCGACCCGGGAACCCAAAACAGTGCGTTGTAGCAGACGAAACTCACGCGAAACGACGAAAACAACGAGTTTTTGCATCATCTCGATTGCCATGCACATGGTTCATGGAGCATCAAAAATCGACCCGGGACCCCAAAACAATGCACTATAAACCACAAAACAGGGTCAAAACAACAAAAACGCAAAGTTATTGCGATGTCTCGATCATCGTGCACACGGTTCATGCAGCATCAAAAATCGACCCGGGACCCCAAAACAGTGCGTTATAGCCCACGAAACTGGCCCCAATCGACAAAAACAACGAGTTTTTGCGACGTCTCGATAGCCGTGCACAGGGTTCATGGAGCATCGAAAATCGACCCGGGACCCCAAAACAGTGCGCTATAGCCCACAAAACTGGCCCGAAATGTTAAAAACAAAGTGTTTTTGCGACGTCTCGATAGCCGTGCACACGGTTCATGGAGCATAAAAAATCGATCCGGGACCCCATAACAGTGCGCTATAGACCACGAAACTGGCGCGAAACGACAAAAGCACCGAGTTTTTGGGATGTCTCGGTAGCTGTGTAGTGGTTTCATGGAGCATGAAATATCGACCCGGGACCCCAAAACAGTGTGTTATGGCCCGAGAAACTTGCTTGAAACGACAAAAACACCGAGTTTTTCAGATACGTTGATACCCGCGCACACGGTTCATGGAGCATCAAAAATCGACCCGGGACCCCAAAACAGTGCGCTGCCCACGAAACTGCCCCCAAACGACAAAAAACAAATAGTTTTTGTGACGTCTCGATAACCGTGCACAGGGTTCATGGAGCATAAAAAATCGACCCGAAACCCCAAAACCGTGCGCTTATAGCCCACGAAACTAACCCGAGACGACAAAAACATCGAGTTTTTGGAATGTCTCGATAGCAGTGCACACGGTTGATAGAGCATAAAAAGTCGACCCGGGACCCCAAAAAGTGCGTCGTAGCCGACGAAACTCGCGCGAAACGACGAAAACAATTAGTTTTTGCATCGTCTCGATAGCCTAGCACAGGTTCATGGAGCATCAAAAATCGACCCGGGAGCCCAAAACAGTGCACTATAACCCACGAAACAGGCTCAAAACAACAAAAACGCAAAGTTATTGCGATGTCTCGATCGTCGTGCACACGGTTCATGCAGCATAAAAATCGACCCGGGATCCAAAAATAGTGCGCTATAGCCAATGAAACTGGCCCGAAATGACCAAAACACCGAGTTTTTTGGATGTCTCGATAGCCTAAACAAGGTTCATGGAGCATTACCAATCGACCCGGGAACCCAAAGCAATGCACTATAGACCACGAAATTGGCCCGAAACGTCATAAACACCTAGTTTCTGCGACGTCTCGCTAGCCGTGCACAAGGTTCATGGAGCATCGAAAATCGTCCCGGGACCCCAAAATAGTGTGCTATAACCCATGAAAATAGCCCGAAACGACAAGAACGTCACGTTTTTGTGACGTCTCGATAGTCGTGCACACGGTTCATGGAGCATCAAAAATGGATCCGAGACCCCAAACAATGCGTTATAGCCCAGGAAATTGGCCCCAATCGACAACAACACCATGGTTTTGCGATGTCTCTATAGCCGTACAAAGAGTTCATGAAGCATCAAAACTCGACTCGGGACCCCAGAACAGTGTGTTCTAGCCCAAGAAACTGGCATGAAATGACAAAAAACACATAGTTTTTCCGATGTGTCGATAGCCGTGCACAGGGTTCATGGTGAATCAAAAATTGACACGGGACCCCAAAACAGTGTGCTATAGCCCACGAAACTCGAGCAAAACGATAAAAACGACGAGTTTTTATGACGTCGATAGTCGTGCACGGGGTTCATGGAGCATTAAAAATCGATCCGGGACCCTAGAAGAGTGCGCAATAGGTCTCGATAGCCGTGCACAGGGTTCATGGAGCATCAAAAATAGTGCGTTGTAGCCGACGAAACTCGCGTGAAATGACAAAAACACCATGGTTTTGCGACGTCTCGATAGCCGTGCATAGAGTTCATGAAGCATCAAAACTCGACCCGGGACCCCAAAACAGTGTGTTCTAGCCCAAGAAACTGGCATGAAATGACAAAAACACAGAGTTTTTCTGATGTGTCGATAGCTGTGCACAGGGTTCGTGGAGAATCAAAAATCGACACGGGACCCCCAAAACAATGCGCTATGGCACCCGAAACTCGCGCGAAACGACAAAAACAGCGAGTTTTTGCGACGTCTCGATAGCCGTGCACAGGTTTCATGCAGCATCAAAACTCGACCCGGGACCCCAAAACAGTGTGTTCTAGCCCAAGAAACTGGCATGAAATGACAAAAACACAGAGTTTTTCCGATGTGTCGATAGCCGTGCGCAGGGTTCATGGAGAATAAAAAATCGACACGGGACCCCAAAACAGTGCGCTAAGGCCCACGAAACTCGCGCGAAATGACAAAAACGACGAGTTTAACGTATCGATAGCCGTGCACAGCGTTCATGTAGCATCAAAAATCGATCCGGGACCCTAGAAGAGTGTGCAATAGGTCGTGATAGCCGTGCACAGGGTTCATGGAGCATCAAAAACAGTGCTTTGCAGCCGACGAAACTCGCGTGAAATGACAAACACAATGAAATTTTGCGACGTCTCGATAGTCGTGCACATGGTTCATGGAGCATCAAAAATCGAACCGGTACCCTAAAACAGTACGATATAGCCCACAAAACTGGCCCGAAATGTTAAAAACAAAGGGTTTTTGCGACGTCTCGATAGCCGTGCACACGTTCACGGAGCATAAAAAATAAATCCGGGACCCAAAACAGTGCGCTATGGCCCATGAAACTGGCCCGAAACGATAAAACAACGAGTTTTTGCATCGTCTCGATAGCCGTGCACACGGTTCATGCAGCATCAAAAATCGACGCGGGACCCGAAAATAGTTCGCTATTGCCCACGAAACTGGCCCGAAACGACAAAGAAACAACAAGTTTTTGGGATGTCTCGATAGCATGCACAGGGTTCATGGAGCATTAAAAATCGACCCGGGAACCCAAAACAGTGCGTTGTAGCAGACGAAACTCACGCGAAACGACGAAAACAACGAGTTTTTGCATCATCTCGATTGCCATGCACATGGTTCATGGAGCATCAAAAATCGACCCGGGACCCCAAAACAATGCACTATAAACCACGAAACAGGGTCAAAACAACAAAAACGCAAAGTTATTGCGATGTCTCGATCATCGTGCACACGGTTCATGCAGCATCAAAAATCGACCCGGGACCCCAAAACAGTGCGTTATAGCCCACGAAACTGGCCCCAATCGACAAAAACAACGAGTTTTTGCGACGTCTCGATAGCCGTGCACAGGGTTCATGGAGCATCGAAAATCGACCCGGGACCCCAAAACAGTGCGCTATAGCCCACAAAACTGGCCCGAAATGTTAAAAACAAAGTGTTTTTGCGACGTCTCGATAGCCGTGCACATGGTTCATGGAGCATAAAAAATCGATCCGGGACCCCATAACAGTGCGCTATAGACCACGAAACTGGCGCGAAACGACAAAAGCACCGAGTTTTTGGGATGTCTCGGTAGCTGTGTAGTGGTTTCATGGAGCATGAAATATCGACCCGGGACCCCAAAACAGTGTGTTATGGCCCGAGAAACTTGCTTGAAACGACAAAAACACCGAGTTTTTCAGATACGTTGATACCCGCGCACACGGTTCATGGAGCATCAAAAATCGACCCGGGACCCCAAAACAGTGCGCTGCCCACGAAACTGCCCCCAAACGACAAAAAACAAATAGTTTTTGTGACGTCTCGATAACCGTGCACAGGGTTCATGGAGCATAAAAAATCGACCCGAAACCCCAAAACCGTGCGCTTATAGCCCACGAAACTAACCCGAGACGACAAAAACATCGAGTTTTTGGAATGTCTCGATAGCAGTGCACACGGTTGATAGAGCATAAAAAGTCGACCCGGGGACCACAAAAAGTGCGTCGTAGCCGACGAAACTCGCGCGAAACGACGAAAACAATTAGTTTTTGCATCGTCTCGATAGCCTAGCACAGGTTCATGGAGCATCAAAAATCGACCCAGGAGCCCAAAACAGTGCACTATAACCCACGAAACAGGCTCAAAACAACAAAAACGCAAAGTTATTGCGATGTCTCGATCGTCGTGCACACGGTTCATGCAGCATAAAAATCGACCCGGGATCCAAAAATAGTGCGCTATAGCCAATGAAACTGGCCCGAAATGACCAAAACACCGAGTTTTTTGGATGTCTCGATAGCCTAAACAAGGTTCATGGAGCATTACCAATCGACCCGGGAACCCAAAGCAATGCACTATAGACCACGAAATTGGCCCGAAACGTCATAAACACCTAGTTTCTGCGACGTCTCGCTAGCCGTGCACAAGGTTCATGGAGCATCGAAAATCGTCCCGGGACCCCAAAATAGTGTGCTATAACCCATGAAAATAGCCCGAAACGACAAGAACGTCACGTTTTTGTGACGTCTCGATAGTCGTGCACACGGTTCATGGAGCATCAAAAATGGATCCGAGACCCCAAACAATGCGTTATAGCCCAGGAAATTGGCCCCAATCGACAACAACACCATGGTTTTGCGATGTCTCTATAGCCGTACAAAGAGTTCATGAAGCATCAAAACTCGACCCGGGACCCCAGAACAGTGTGTTCTAGCCCAAGAAACTGGCATGAAATGACAAAAAACACATAGTTTTTCCGATGTGTCGATAGCCGTGCACAGGGTTCATGGAGAATCAAAAATTGACAAGGGACCCCAAAACAGTGTGCTATAGCCCACGAAACTCGAGCAAAACGATAAAAACGACGAGTTTTTACGACGTCGATAGTCGTGCACGGGGTTCATGTAGCATTAAAAATCGATCCGGGACCCTAGAAGAGTGCGCAATAGGTCTCGATAGCCGTGCACAGGGTTCATGGAGCATCAAAAACAGTGCGTTGTAGCCGACGAAACTCGCGTGAAATGACAAAAACACCATGGTTTTGCGACGTCTCGATAGCCGTGCATAGAGTTCATGAAGCATCAAAACTCGACCCGGGACCCCAAAACAGTGTGTTCTAGCCCAAGAAACTGGCATGAAATGACAAAAACACAGAGTTTTTCTGATGTGTCGATAGCTGTGCACAGGGTTCGTGGAGAATCAAAAATCGACACGGGACCCCCAAAACAATGCGCTATGGCACCCGAAACTCGCGCGAAACGACAAAAACAGCGAGTTTTTGCGACGTCTCGATAGCCGTGCACAGGTTTCATGCAGCATCAAAACTCGACCCGGGACCCCAAAACAGTGTGTTCTAGCCCAAGAAACTGGCATGAAATGACAAAAACACAGAGTTTTTCCGATGTGTCGATAGCCGTGCGCAGGGTTCATGGAGAATAAAAAATCGACACGGGACCCCAAAACAGTGCGCTAAGGCCCACGAAACTCGCACGAAATTTCAAAAACGACGAGTTTAACGTATCGATAGCCGTGCACAGGGTTCATGTAGCATAAAAAATCGATCCGGGACCCTAGAAGAGTGTGCAATAGGTCGTGATAGCCGTGCACAGGGTTCATGGAGCATCAAAAACAGTGCTTTGCAGCCGACGAAACTCGCGTGAAATGACAAACACAATGAAATTTTGCGACGTCTCGATAGTCGTGCAGATGGTTCATGGAGCATCAAAAATCGAACCGGTACCCCAAAATAGTACGATATAGCCCACAAAACTGGCCCAAAATGTTAAAAACAAAGGGTTTTTGCGACGTCTCGATAACCGTGCACACGTTCACGGAGCATAAAAAATAAATCCGGGACCCAAAACAGTGCGCTATGGCCCACGAAACTGGCCCGAAACGATAAAACAACGAGTTTTTGCATCGTCTCGATAGCCGTGCACACGGTTCATGCAGCATCAAAAATCGACGCGGGACCCGAAAATAGTTCGCAATTGCCCACGAAACTGGCCCGAAACGACAAAGAAACAACAAGTTTTTGGGATGTCTCGATAGCATGCACAGGGTTCATGGAGCATTAAAAATCGACCCGGGAACCCAAAACAGTGCGTTGTAGCACACGAAACTCACGCGAAACGACGAAAACAACGAGTTTTTGCATCATCTCGATAGCCATGCACATGGTTCATGGAGCATCAAAAATCGACCTGGGACCCCAAAACAATGCACTATAAACCACGAAACAGGGTCAAAACAACAAAAACGCAAAGTTATTGCGATGTCTCGATCATCGTGCACACAGTTCATGCAGCATCAAAAATCGACCCGGGACCCCAAAACAGTGCGTTATAGCCCACGAAACTAGCCCCAATCGACAAAAACAACGAGTTTTTGCGACGTCTCGATAGCCGTGCACAGGGTTCATGGAGCATCGAAAATCGACCCGGGACCCCAAAACAGTGCGCTATAGCCCACAAAACTGGCCCGAAATGTTAAAAACAAAGTGTTTTTGCGACGTCTCGATAGCCGTGCACACGGTTCATGGAGCATAAAAAATCGATCCGGGACCCCATAACAGTGCGCTATAGACCACGAAACTGGCGCGAAACGACAAAAGCACCGAGTTTTTGGGATGTCTCGGTAGCTGTGTAGTGGTTTCATGGAGCATGAAATATCGACCCGGGACCCCAAAACAGTGTGTTATGGCCCGAGAAACTTGCTTGAAACGACAAAAACACCGAGTTTTTCAGATACGTTGATACCCGCGCACACGGTTCATGGAGCATCAAAAATCGACCCGGGACCCCAAAACAGTGCGCAGCCCACAAAACTGCCCCCAAACGACAAAAAACAAATAGTTTTTGTGACGTCTCGATAACCGTGCACAGGGTTCATGGAGCATAAAAAATCGACCCGAAACCCCAAAACCGTGCGCTATAGCCCACGAAACAACCCGAGACGACAAAAACATCGAGTTTTTGGAATGTCTCGATAGTAGTGCACACGGTTGATAGAGCATAAAAAGTCGACCCGGGACCCCAAAAAGTGCGTCGTAGCCGACGAAACTCGCGCGAAACGACGAAAACAATTAGTTTTTGCATCGTCTCGATAGCCTAGCACAGGTTCATGGAGCATCAAAAATCGACCCGGGAGCCCAAAACAGTGCACTATAACCCACGAAACAGGCTCAAAACAACAAAAACGCAAAGTTATTGCGATGTCTCGATCGTCGTGCACACGGTTCATGCAGCATAAAAATCGACCCGGGATCCAAAAATAGTGCGCTATAGCCAATGAAACTGGCCCGAAATGACCAAAACACCGAGTTTTTTGGATGTCTCGATAGCCTAAACAAGGTTCATGGAGCATTACCAATCGACCCGGGAACCCAAAGCAATGCACTATAGACCACGAAATTGGCCCGAAACGTCATAAACACCTAGTTTCTGCGACGTCTCGCTAGCCGTGCACAGGGTTCATGGAGCATCGAAAATCGTCCCGGGACCCCAAAATAGTGTGCTATAACCCATGAAAATAGCCCGAAACGACAAGAACGTCACGTTTTTGTGACGTCTCGATAGTCGTGCACACGGTTCATGGAGCATCAAAAATGGATCCGAGACCCCAAACAATGCGTTATAGCCCAGGAAATTGGCCCCAATCGACAACAACACCATGGTTTTGCGATGTCTCTATAGCCGTACAAAGAGTTCATGAAGCATCAAAACTCGACCCGGGACCCCAGAACAGTGTGTTCTAGCCCAAGAAACTGGCATGAAATGACAAAAAACACATAGTTTTTCCGATGTGTCGATAGCCGTGCACAGGGTTCATGGAGAATCAAAAATTGACACGGGACCCCAATACAGTGCGCTATAGCCCACGAAACTCGAGCAAAACGATAAAAACGACGAGTTTTTACGACGTCGATAGTCGTGCACGGGGTTCATGGAGCATTAAAAATCGATCCGGGACCCTAGAAGAGTGCGCAATAGGTCTCGATAGCCGTGCACAGGGTTCATGGAGCATCAAAAATAGTGCGTTGTAGCCGACGAAACTCGCGTGAAATGACAAAAACACCATGGTTTTGCGACGTCTCGATAGCCGTGCATAGAGTTCATGAAGCATCAAAACTCGACCCGGGACCCCAAAACAGTGTGTTCTAGCCCAAGAAACTGGCATGAAATGACAAAAACACAGAGTTTTTCTGATGTGTCGATAGTTGTGCACAGGGTTCGTGGAGAATCAAAAAATCGACACGGGACCCCCAAAACAATGCGCTATGGCACCCGAAACTCGCGCGAAACGACAAAAACAGCGAGTTTTTGCGACGTCTCGATAGCCGTGCACAGGTTTCATGCAGCATGAAAACTCAACCCGGGACCCCAAAACAGTGTGTTCTAGCCCAAGAAACTGGCATGAAATGACAGAAACACAGAGTTTTTCCGATGTGTCGATAGCCGTGCGCAGGGTTCATGGAGAATAAAAAATCGACACGGGACCCCAAAACAGTGCGCTAAGGCCCACGAAACTCGCGTGAAATGACAAAAACGACGAGTTTAACGTATCGATAGCTGTGCACAGGGTTCATGTAGCATCAAAAATCGATCCGGGACCCTAGAAGAGTGTGCAATAGGTCGTGATAGCCGTGCACAGGGTTCATGGAGCATCAAAAACAGTGCTTTGCAGCCGACGAAACTCGCGTGAAATGACAAACACAATGAAATTTTGCGACGTCTCGATAGTCGTGCACATGGTTCATGGAGCATCAAACATCGAACCGGTACCCCAAAACAGTACGCTATAGCCCACAAAACTGGCCCGAAATGTTAAAAACAAAGGGGTTTTTGTGACGTCTCGATAGCCGTGCACACGTTCACGGAGCATAAAAAATATATCCGGGACCCAAAACAGTGCGCTATGGCCCACGAAACTGGACCGAAACGATAAAACAACGAGTTTTTTGCATCGTCTCGATAGTCGTGCACATGGTTCATGCAGCATCAAAAATCGACGCGGGACCCCAAAATAGTTCGCTATTGCCCACGAAACTGGCCCGAAACGACAAAGAAACAACAAGTTTTTGGGATGTCTCGATAGCATGCACAGGGTTCATGGAGCATTAAAAATCGACCCGGGAACCCAAAACAGTGCGTTGTAGCAGACGAAACTCACGCGAAACGACGAAAACAACGAGTTTTTGCATCATCTCGATAGCCATGCACATGGTTCATGGAGCATCAAAAATCGACCCGGGACCCCAAAACAATGCACTATAAACCACGAAACAGGGTCAAAAAAAAATGCAAAGTTATTGCGATGTCTCGATCATCGTGCACACGGTTCATGCAGCATCAAAAATCGACCCCGGGACCCCAAAACAGTGCGTTATAGCCCACGAAACTGGCCCCAATCGACAAAAACAACGAGTTTTTGCGACGTCTCGATAGCCGTGCACATGGTTCATGTAGCATGGAAAATCGACCCGGGACCCCAAAACAGTGCGCTATAGCCCACAAAACTGGCCCGAAATGTTAAAAACAAAGTGTTTTTGCGACGTCTCGATAGCCGTGCACACGGTTCATGGAGCATAAAAAATCGATCCGGGACCCCATAACAGTGCGCTATAGACCACGAAACTGGCGCGAAACGACAAAAGCACCGAGTTTTTTGGGATGTCTCGGTAGCTGTGTAGTGGTTTCATGGAGCATGAAATATCGACCCGGGACCCCAAAACAGTGTGTTATGGCCCGAGAAACTTGCTTGAAACGACAAAAACACCGAGTTTTTCAGATACGTTGATACCCGCGCACACGGTTCATGGAGCATCAAAAATCGACCCGGACCCCAAAACAGTGCGCAGCCCACGAAACTGCCCCCAAACGACAAAAAACAAATAGTTTTTTGTGACGTCTCGATAAGCGATGCACAGGGTTCATGGAGCATAAAAAATCGACCCGAAACCCCAAAACCGTGCGCTATAGCCCACGAAACTAACCCGAGACGACAAAAACATCGAGTTTTTGGAATGTCTCGATAGCAGTGGACACGGTTGATAGAGCATAAAAAGTCGACCCGGGACCCCAAAAGTGCGTCGTAGCCGACGAAACTCGCGCGAAACGACGAAAACAATTAGTTTTTGCATCGTCTCGATAGCCTAGCACAGGTTCATGGAGCATCAAAAATCGACCCGGAGCCCAAAATAGTGCACTATAACCCACGAAACAGGCTCAAAACAACAAAAACGCAAAGTTATTGCGATGTCTCGATCATCGTGCACACGGTTCATGCAGCATAAAAATCGACCCGGGATCCAAAAATAGTGCGCTATAGCCAATGAAACTGGCCCGAAATGACCAAAACACCGAGTTTTTTGGATGTCTCGATAGCCTAAACAAGGTTCATGGAGCATTACCAATCGACCCGGGAACCAAAAGCAATGCACTATAGACCACGAAATTGGCCCGAAACGTCATAAACACCTAGTTTCTGCGACGTCTCGCTAGCCGTGCACAGGGTTCATGGAGCATCGAAAATCGTCCCGGGACCCCCAAAATAGTGTGCTATAACCCATGAAAATAGCCCGAAACGACAAGAACGTCACGTTTTTGTGACGTCTCGATAGTCGTGCACACGGTTCATGGAGCATCAAAAATGGATCCGAGACCCCAAACAATGCGTTATAGCCCAGGAAATTGGCCCCAATCGACAACAACACCATGGTTTTGCGATGTCTCTATAGCCGTA
Organism: Hordeum vulgare subsp. vulgare; assembly: GCF_904849725.1. Classification (NCBI taxonomy): domain Eukaryota; kingdom Viridiplantae; phylum Streptophyta; class Magnoliopsida; order Poales; family Poaceae; genus Hordeum; species Hordeum vulgare. The sequence continues at coordinate 8,460,814 of NC_058521.1, read as the reverse complement.
CAAAGAGTTCATGAAGCATCAAAACTCGACCCGGGACCCCAGAACAGTGTGTTCTAGCCCAAGAAACTGGCATGAAATGACAAAAAACACATAGTTTTTCCGATGTGTCGATAGCCGTGCACAGGGTTCATGGAGAATCAAAAATTGACACGGGACCCCAATACAGTGCGCTATAGCCCACGAAACTCGAGCAAAATGATAAAAACGACGAGTTTTTACGACGTCGATAGTCGTGCACGGGTTCATGGAGCATTAAAAATCGATCCGGGACCCTAGAAGAGTGCGCAATAGGTCTCGATAGCCGTGCACAGGGTTCATGGAGCATCAAAAACAGTGCGTTGTAGCCGACGAAACTCGCGTGAAATGACAAAAACACCATGGTTTTGCGACGTCTCGATAGCCGTGCATAGAGTTCATGAAGCATCAAAACTCGACCCGGACCCCAAAACAGTGTGTTCTAGCCCAAGAAACTGGCATGAAATGACAAAAACACAGAGTTTTTCTGATGTGTCGATAGCTGTGCACATGGTTCGTGGAGAATCAAAAATCGACACGGGACCCCCCAAAACAATGCGCTATGGCACCCGAAACTCGCGCGAAACGACAAAAACAGCGAGTTTTTGCGACGTCTCGATAGCCGTGCACAGGTTTCATGCAGCATGAAAACTCGACCCCGGGACCCCAAAACAGTGTGTTCTAGCCCAAGAAACTGGCATGAAATGACAGAAACACAGAGTTTTTCCGATGTGTCGATAGCCGTGCGCAGGGTTCATGGAGAATAAAAAATCGACACGGGACCCCAAAACAGTGCGCTAAGGCCCACGAAACTCGCGCGAAATGACAAAAACGACGAGTTTAACGTATCGATAGCTGTGCACAGGGTTCATGTAGCATCAAAAATCGATCCGGGACCCTAGAAGAGTGTGCAATAGGTCGTGATAGCCGTGCACAGGGTTCATGGAGCATAAAAAACAGTGCTTTGCAGCCGACGAAACTCGCGTGAAATGACAAACACAATGAAATTTTGCGACGTCTCGATAGTCGTGCACATGGTTCATGGAGCATCAAACATCGACCGGTACCCCAAAACAGTACGCTATAGCCCACAAAACTGGCCCGAATGTTAAAAACAAAGGGTTTTTGTGACGTCTCGATAGCCGTGCACACGTTCACGGAGCATAAAAAATAAATCCGGGACCCAAAACAGTGCGCTATGGCCCACGAAACTGGACCGAAACGATAAAAACAACGAGTTTTTGCAATGTCTCGATAGCCGTGCACATGGTTCATGCAGCATCAAAAATCGACGCGGGACCCCAAAATAGTTCGCTATTGCCCACGAAACTGGCCCAAACGACAAAGAAACAACAAGTTTTTGGGATGTCTCGATAGCATGCACAGGGTTCATGGAGCATTAAAAATCGACCCGGGAACCCAAAACAGTGCGTTGTAGCAGACGAAACTCACGCGAAACGACGAAAACAACGAGTTTTTGCATCATCTCGATAGCCATGCACATGGTTCATGGAGCATCAAAAATCGACCCGGGACCCCAAAACAATGCACTATAAACCACGAAACAGGGTCAAAACAAAAAAAAATGCAAAGTTATTGCGATGTCTCGATCATCGTGCACACGGTTCATGCAGCATCAAAAATCGACCCGGGACCCCAAAACAGTGCGTTATAGCCCACGAAACTGGCCCCAATCGACAAAAACAACGAGTTTTTGCGACGTCTCGATAGCCGTGCACATGGTTCATGTAGCATGGAAAATCGACCCGGGACCCCAAAACAGTGCGCTATAGCCCACAAAACTGGCCCGAAATGTTAAAAACAAAGTGTTTTTGCGACGTCTCGATAGCCGTGCACACGGTTCATGGAGCATAAAAAATCGATCCGGGACCCATAACAGTGCGCTATAGACCACGAAACTGGCGCGAAACGACAAAAGCACCGAGTTTTTGGGATGTCTCGGTAGCTGTGTAGTGGTTTCATGGAGCATGAAATATCGACCCGGGACCCCAAAACAGTGTGTTATGGCCCGAGAAACTTGCTTGAAACGACAAAAACACCGAGTTTTTCAGATACGTTGATACCCGCGCACACGGTTCATGGAGCATCAAAAATCGACCCGGGACCCCAAAACAGTGCGCAGCCCACGAAACTGCCCCCAAACGACAAAAAACAAATAGTTTTTTGTGACGTCTCGATAAGCGTGCACAGGTTCATGGAGCATAAAAAATCGACCCGAAACCCCAAAACCGTGCGCTATAGCCCACGAAACTAACCCGAGACGACAAAAACATCGAGTTTTTGGAATGTCTCGATAGCAGTGGACACGGTTGATAGAGCATAAAAAGTCGACCCGGGACCCCAAAAAGTGCGTCGTAGCCGACGAAACTCGCGCGAAACGACGAAAACAATTAGTTTTTGCATCGTCTCGATAGCCTAGCACAGGTTCATGGAGCATCAAAAATCGACCCCGGGAGCCCAAAACAGTGCACTATAACCCACGAAACAGGCTCAAAACAACAAAAACGCAAAGTTATTGCGATGTCTCGATCATTGTGCACACGGTTCATGCAGCATAAAAATCGACCCGGGATCCAAAAATAGTGCGCTATAGCCAATGAAACTGGCCCGAAATGACCAAAACACCGAGTTTTTTGGATGTCTCGATAGCCTAAACAAGGTTCATGGAGCATTACCAATCGACCCGGGAACCAAAAGCAATGCACTATAGACCACGAAATTGGCCCGAAACGTCATAAACACCTAGTTTCTGCGACGTCTCGCTAGCCGTGCACAGGGTTCATGGAGCATCGAAAATCGTCCCCGGGACCCCAAAATAGTGTGCTATAACCCATGAAAATAGCCCGAAACGACAAGAACGTCACGTTTTTGTGACGTCTCGATAGTCGTGCACACGGTTCATGGAGCATCAAAATGGATCCGAGACCCCAAACAATGCGTTATAGCCCAGGAAATTGGCCCCAATCGACAACAACACCATGGTTTTGCGATGTCTCTATAGCCGTACAAAGAGTTCATGAAGCATCAAAACTCGACCCGGGACCCCAGAACAGTGTGTTCTAGCCCAAGAAACTGGCATGAAATGACAAAAAACACATAGTTTTTCCGATGTGTCGATAGCCGTGCACAGGGTTCATGGAGAATCAAAAATTGACACGGGACCCCAATACAGTGCGCTATAGCCCACGAAACTCGAGCAAAACGATAAAAACGACGAGTTTTTACGACGTCGATAGTCGTGCACGGGGTTCATGGAGCATTAAAAATCGATCGGGACCCTAGAAGAGTGCGCAATAGGTCTCGATAGCCGTGCACAGGGTTCATGGAGCATCAAAAACAGTGCGTTGTAGCCGACGAAACTCGCGTGAAATGACAAAAACACCATGGTTTTGCGACGTCTCGATAGCCGTGCATAGAGTTCATGAAGCATCAAAACTCGACCCGGGACCCCAAAACAGTGTGTTCTAGCCAAAGAAACTGGCATGAAATGACAAAAACACAGAGTTTTTCTGATGTGTCGATAGCTGTGCACAGGGTTCGTGGAGAATCAAAAATCGACACGGGACCCCCAAAACAATGCGCTATGGCACCCGAAACTCGCGCGAAACGACAAAAACAGCGAGTTTTTGCGACGTCTCGATAGCCGTGCACAGGTTTCATGCAGCATCAAAACTCGACCCGGGACCCCAAAACAGTGTGTTCTAGCCCAAGAAACTGGCATGAAATGACAAAAAACACAGAGTTTTTCCGATGTGTCGATAGCCGTGCGCAGGTTCATGGAGAATAAAAAATCGACACGGGACCCCAAAACAGTGCGCTAAGGCCACGAAACTCGCGCGAAATGACAAAAACGACGAGTTTAAACGTATCGATAGCCGTGCACAGGGTTCATGTAGCATCAAAAATCGATCCGGGACCCTAGAAGAGTGTGCAATAGGTCGTGATAGCCGTGCACAGGGTTCATGGAGCATCAAAAACAGTGCTTTGCAGCCGACGAAACTCGCGTGAAATGACAAACACAATGAAATTTTGCGACGTCTCGATAGTCGTGCACATGGTTCATGGAGCATCAAACATCGAACCGGTACCCCAAAACAGTACGCTATAGCCCACAAAACTGGCCCGAAATGTTAAAAACAAAGGGTTTTTGTGACGTCTCGATAGCCGTGCACACGTTCACGGAGCATAAAAAATAAATCCGGGACCCAAAACAGTGCGCTATGGCCCACGAAACTGGCCCGAAACGATAAAACAACGAGTTTTTTGCATCGCCTCGATAGCCATGCACATGGTTCATGCAGCATAAAAAATCGACGCGGGACCCGAAAATAGTTCGCTATTGCCCACGAAACTGGCCCGAAACGACAAAGAAACAACAAGTTTTTGGGATGTCTCGATAGCATGCACAGGGTTCATGGAGCATTAAAAATCGACCCGGGAACCCAAAACAGTGCGTTGTAGCAGACGAAACTCACGCGAAACGACGAAAACAACGAGTTTTGCATCATCTCGATAGCCATGCACATGGTTCATGGAGCATCAAAAATCGACCCGGGACCCCAAAACAATGCACTATAAACCACGAAACAGGGTCAAAACAACAAAAATGCAAAGTTATTGCGATGTCTCGATCATCGTGCACACGGTTCATGCAGCATCAAAAATCGACCCGGGACCCCAAAACAGTGCGTTATAGCCCACGAAACTGGCCCCAATGGACAAAAACAACGAGTTTTTGCGACGTCTCGATAGCCGTGCACAGGGTTCATGTAGGATGGAAAATCGACCCGGGACCCCAAAACAGTGCGCTATAGCCCACAAAACTGGCCCGAAATGTTAAAAACAAAGTGTTTTGCGACGTCTCGATAGCCGTGCACACGGTTCATGGAGCATAAAAAATCGATCCGGGACCCCATAACAGTGCGCTATAGACCACGAAACTGGCGCGAAACGAGAAAAGCACCGAGTTTTTGGGATGTCTCGGTAGCTGTGTAGTGGTTTCATGGAGCATGAAATATCGACCCGGGACCCCCAAAACAGTGTGTTATGGCCCGAGAAACTTGCTTGAAACGACAAAAACACCGAGTTTTTCAGATACGTTGATACCCGCGCACACGGTTCATGGAGCATCAAAAATCGACCCGGGACCCCAAAACAGTGCGCAGCCCACGAAACTGCCCCCAAACGACAAAAAACAAATAGTTTTTGTGACGTCTCGATAACCGTGCACAGGGTTCATGGAGCATAAAAAATCGACCCGAAACCCCAAACCGTGCGCTATAGCCCACGAAACTAACCCGAGACGACAAAAACATCGAGTTTTTGGAATGTCTCGATAGAAGTGCACACGGTTGATAGAGCATAAAAGTCGACCCGGGACCCCAAAAAGTGCGTCATAGCCGACGGAACTCGCGCGAAACGACGAAAACAATTAGTTTTTGGATCGTCTCGATAGCCTAGCACAGGTTCATGGAGCATCAAAAATCGACCCGGGAGCCCAAAACAGTGCACTATAACCCACGAAACAGGCTCAAAACAACAAAAACGCAAAGTTATTGCGATGTCTCGATCGTCGTGCACACGGTTCATGCAGCATAAAAATCGACCCGGGATCCAAAAATAGTGCGCTATAGCCAATGAAACTGGCCCGAATGACCAAAACACCCGAGTTTTTTGGATGTCTCGATAGCCTAAACAAGGTTCATGGAGCATTACCAATCGACCCGGGAACCAAAGCAATGCACTATAGACCACGAAATTGGCCCGAAACGTCATAAACACCTAGTTTCTGCGACGTCTCGCTAGCCGTGCACAGGTTCATGGAGCATCGAAAATCGTCCCGGACCCCAAAATAGTGTGCTATAACCCATGAAAATAGCCCGAAACGACAAGAACGTCACGTTTTTGTGACGTCTCGATAGTCGTGCACACGGTTCATGGAGCATCAAAAATGGATCCGAGACCCCAAACAATGCGTTATAGCCCAGGAAATTGGCCCCAATCGACAACAACACCATGGTTTGCGATGTCTCTATAGCCGTACAAAGAGTTCATGAAGCATCAAAACTCGACCCGGGACCCCAGAACAGTGTGTTCTAGCCCAAGAAACTGGCATGAAATGACAAAAAACACATAGTTTTTCCGATGTGTCGATAGCCGTGCACAGGGTTCATGGAGAATCAAAAATTGACACGGGACCCCCAATACAGTGCGCTATAGCCCACGAAACTCGAGCAAAACGATAAAAACGACGAGTTTTTACGACGTCGATAGTCGTGCACGGGGTTCATGGAGCATTAAAAATCGATCCGGGACCCTAGAAGAGTGCGCAATAGGTCTCGATAGCCGTGCACAGGGTTCATGGAGCATCAAAAACAGTGCGTTGTAGCCGACGAAACTCGCGTGAAATGACAAAAACACCATGGTTTTGCGACGTCTCGATAGCCGTGCATAGAGTTCATGAAGCATCAAAACTCGACCCGGGACCCCAAAACAGTGTGTTCTAGCAAAGAAACTGGCATGAAATGACAAAAACACAGAGTTTTTCTGATGTGTCGATAGCTGTGCACAGGGTTCGTGGAGAATCAAAAATCGACACGGGACCCCCAAAACAATGCGCTATGGCACCCGAAACTCGCGCGAAAACGACAAAAACAGCGAGTTTTTGCGACGTCTCGATAGCCGTGCACAGGTTTCATGCAGCATCAAAACTCGACCCGGGACCCCAAAACAGTGTGTTCTAGCCGAAGAAACTGGCATGAAATGACAAAAACACAGAGTTTTTCCGATGTGTCGATAGCCGTGCGCAGGGTTCATGGAGAATAAAAAATCGACACGGGACCCCAAAACAGTGCGCTAAGGGCCCACGAAACTCGCGCGAAATGACAAAAACGACGAGTTTAACGTATCGATAGCCGTGCACAGGGTTCATGTAGCATCAAAATCGATCCGGGACCCTAGAAGAGTGTGCAATAGGTCGTGATAGCCGTGCACAGGGTTCATGGAGCATCAAAAACAGTGCTTTGCAGCCGACGAAACTCGCGTGAAATGACAAAACACAATGAAATTTTGCGACGTCTCGATAGTCGTGCACATGGTTCATGGAGCATCAAACATCGAACCGGTACCCCCAAAACAGTACGCTATAGCCCACAAAACTGGCCCGAAATGTTAAAAACAAAGGGTTTTTGTGACGTCTCGATAGCCGTGCACACGTTCACGGAGCATAAAAAATAAATCCGGGACCCAAAACAGTGCGCTATGGCCCACGAAACTGGCCCGAAACGATAAAACAACGAGTTTTTTGCATCGCCTCGATAGCCGTGCACATGGTTCATGCAGCATAAAAAATCGACGCGGGACCCGAAAATAGTTCGCTATTGCCCACGAAACTGGCCCGAAACGACAAAGAAACAACAAGTTTTTGGGATGTCTCGATAGCATGCACAGGGTTCATGGAGCATTAAAAATCGACCCGGGAACCCAAAACAGTGCGTTGTAGCAGACGAAACTCACGCGAAACGACGAAAACAACGAGTTTTTGCATCATCTCGATAGCCATGCACATGGTTCATGGAGCATCAAAAATCGACCCGGGACCCCAAAACAATGCACTATAAACCACGAAACAGGGTCAAAACAACAAAAATGCAAAGTTATTGCGATGTCTCGATCATCGTGCACACGGTTCATGCAGCATCAAAAATCGACCCGGGACCCCAAAACAGTGCGTTATAGCCCACGAAACTGGCCCCAATGGACAAAAACAACGAGTTTTTGCGACGTCTCGATAGCCGTGCACAGGGTTCATGTAGGATGGAAAATCGACCCGGGACCCCAAAACAGTGCGCTATAGCCCACAAAACTGGCCCCGAAATGTTAAAAACAAAGTGTTTTTGCGACGTCTCGATAGCCGTGCACACGGTTCATGGAGCATAAAAAATCGATCCGGGACCCCATAACAGTGCGCTATAGACCACGAAACTGGCGCGAAACGAGAAAAGCACCGAGTTTTTGGGATGTCTCGGTAGCTGTGTAGTGGTTTCATGGAGCATGAAATATCGACCCCGGGACCCCAAAACAGTGTGTTATGGCCCGAGAAACTTGCTTGAAACGACAAAAACACCGAGTTTTTCAGATACGTTGATACCCGCGCACACGGTTCCATGGAGCATCAAAAATCGACCCGGGACCCCAAAACAGTGCGCAGCCCACGAAACTGCCCCCAAACGACAAAAAACAAATAGTTTTTGTGACGTCTCGATAACCGTGCACAGGGTTCATGGAGCATAAAAAATCGACCCGAAACCCCAAAACCGTGCGCTATAGCCCACGAAACTAACCCGAGACGACAAAAACATCGAGTTTTTGGAATGTCTCGATAGCAGTGCACACGGTTGATAGAGCATAAAAAGTCGACCCGGGACCCCAAAAAGTGCGTCATAGCCGACGGAACTCGCGCGAAACGACGAAAACAATTAGTTTTTGGATCGTCTCGATAGCCTAGCACAGGTTCATGGAGCATCAAAAATCGACCCGGGAGCCCAAAACAGTGCACTATAACCACGAAACAGGCTCAAAACAACAAAAAACGCAAAGTTATTGCGATGTCTCGATCGTCGTGCACACGGTTCATGCAGCATAAAAATCGACCCGGGATCCAAAAATAGTGCGCTATAGCCAATGAAACTGGCCCGAAATGACCAAAACACCGAGTTTTTTGGATGTCTCGATAGCCTAAACAAGGTTCATGGAGCATTACCAATCGACCCGGGAACCCAAAGCAATGCACTATAGACCACGAAATTGGCCCGAAACGTCATAAACACTAGTTTCTGCGACGTCTCGCTAGCCGTGCACAGGGTTCATGGAGCATCGAAAATCGTCCCGGGACCCCCAAAATAGTGTGCTATAACCCATGAAAATAGCCCGAAACGACAAGAACGTCACGTTTTTGTGACGTCTCGATAGTCGTGCACACGGTTCATGGAGCATCAAAAATGGATCCGAGACCCCAAACAATGCGTTATAGCCCAGGAAATTGGCCCCAATCGACAACAACACCATGGTTTT